>NC_088372.1:25151004-25256004 GCF_034508935.2 Berghia stephanieae | reverse complement strand
GCGTTTAGGTAAAATATTCACAACACCCGCCAGCCCCACAAGACCACATAGTCGCACTCTTAAATATATGTCGCTTGTTTGTTTTGTGTTATCAGGTTTTGCAATGGTAAAGCAGAAAGAAAAATGCCAGGAACAAAAAATCAATATAATCGACTGGGGATCGAACCTCAAACCTCCTGATTACGGGTCAGACAGACATGCATCCATTATACCAGAGGTTACCCCGATAGGACGATTCCATGCTTATAATTTTCTTGACAAGAATACACGACTGAGTAAACGAATTCTATCTGCTTTGTCTGGCACACTATCATATAAACAAGTTAACGATATCGACGGAAGCGAAGACGAGAGACGCATGCGCCCAACCAACATGACGTTCTCTCTCTAATAACTTTTCCGCCGGTGACGTCACAGACTATGGGTGACGTCCAATCAAGGGACGCTACTCTTCCGCTAATCTCATTCCCTATACGTAGATAAAATTCGGTCACCCAGCTTCAGTGTACCGCATTACAGAGCGTGCTGGAATTCGGCGTGTAAGAATCTTTCGAGTTTTGTCATCTGAAAAGGGATAATAGCAAGTTAACGAAATCGATGACGAACGACGAACAAAAAAAAAGCCCGGATCTGTCCTCTCACGTCACCAACGACGACTACTAATACTACTTGCACCCGACATCGTGTGGTGACGTAAGAGGACAGATTTGGGCTTCATTGCTCGTCGTTCGTCGTTCAACGTCGATATCGTTAACTTGTTTATATGATACTGTGCCAGACAAAGCAGATAGAATTCGTTTACTCAGTCGTGTACTCTTGTCAAGAAAATTATAAGCATGGAATCGTCCTATCGGGGTCGTCACCACCATTAAACATCGGATTTCGGAACGCTTGGATTCTACTACGCTTTTTTTGGTTTCTCCCGAGAGCGTTCTGGAATACAGCGAGTAGCCTACGGTATCTTTTATCAGTCCGTGCTCCTGATTTTTCACTGGGGAGACGCATGATTTGCCCACATGACCATTGTCGTTCATACAAGAGATGGCGCTTAACCCTCTCCTTACCACCTATTGGGAAATCGTCACATTTGTTACGATGCAACCGTCATTTTTCTCATCCAGATTTCATTTCTTTTTGCTATATCTATATAAACTTGACATTCTCTAACAGATCCCATATTATTGCCGAACAATATTTTGTATAGAATGAGCATTTTGCTTTTCTGTTGGAGTAAGAAATGTTTGTTTTTGTGTTGGGTGGGTGTGAAGTTTTGGGGACAATTCTGAAAATGGCTGGTAAGGAGAGAGTTAATAATCGGTGTTATTTGATACAAGTGGTCACCCAACTGGCCTCAGTCACCCCATTCCACAATGCTTCAATCTTTGTTTGTATTCTTGTTTTTGAATGTGTTACGGCGCTTGAGACACATTTAGATCTTTTTTTCAATGCCAGCAAAAAAAAATAAAAAATAATTGGATAGTCAAAAAACGTTTGACACGATAATCAAAACCAGACGAGATAAAGTCAGACAAATCGGTATGGTTCAAATAGTGATAATATGTAGATTCCAAGAGCACACACGCACGAGTGTACATAGTTTGAGATCACCTTAAAATCTCATCCAGACATAGGGACAAGATTCCGTTATAAGGAATCCATTCAAATGCTCACAAATCATTATACGTATTCAAACTGATGAAAAAGCTCTTGTAAAGCTCAAAGTACTTCGATTCCGTAATTCTTACTATCTAGACTTTAAACTCAATTTTCTACACCTCGTTCATTCTGGCATAATGGGTCACAAATAGGGTAGAACAGTCGTGACGTCACACCTACTTTTCCCATTCCAAACTCATTGAAAGTGTTATGTAACCAGCCCTTCCGAGGACTATTAATGAATAGGTTCATATTGAATTATAATGCTGCATAACTATTTTAGTAGCAGGGTGGATAGGTAGATTATTAGGGTTACGGGACGTAAAAGAGTGAGGATGGATGATCTTTCTTGACGACCAGCATATGTTTAGACTAGGAAATAAGATGTCATCACTTTGAAATCAGAAGATCAATTACACAAGGTATGTAAGAATCCAGTTCGCCGGAAGAGTGGTTTTACACTTCCAATGAGATTGGAACCAGTTTTTTTTGACATCGCACTTTTGTGCCCTATTAACAATGGCAGTGTTCTGTCAGTGTCAGCCTGTGACGTAATGCCGCTGTCTCGACATAGCTCAGAAGCTTTACTCCAGCAGGTAGGTTGTGCCATTAGCTGAACGCATAGAGGGAGAAACAAAATAAAACATGAAAGTCAACATCAGAGGGAAGTAAGAATATATTAAAAGGTTGATATCCCGACTGCCTAGTTTGTAATATATTTGACTTTGCCTTCCACAGACGAAGGAGCTCATTAACTACATGAATTAATTACAGTAGTATCCGCATAAGTCAAACCTCTTAAAAGTCAACTTCTGCTTAAAGTCAATACTTTACTCCTGTTGTTCCCAAATGTTCTGTTCTTCATGTAAGTGTAAGGATGTTCCATTGATAATGGACAAAGTCAACATTGGTTAAAGTCAAAATGGACAAAGTCAACATTGGTTAAAGTCAAAGTCAATCAATCTTTCTGGTCCGATGGTGTTGGCGTTATCAAGATTCCATTGAACGTCTATGTGCGGCTACGTGGTCTTGTCGCGTGACACACGGAAGGTCCAGGGTTCGAGCCTTGTTCGAAGCATAGTTGAGTCACTGGAAATGCTCTTTACTCACATTCTCTCATCGTACTCATGTGTAAAATGAGTGCCTGGCCGTCAACAGAGTTGTCTCTGTCGGAATAAAAATTGCAACATCGCAACTTACAGGCCTGAAAGGTCTCATTGTACATGTTACGTGTTGCTGTTGGTCATGAACCCTTTGTAAAGCGCTTTGAGCACGTTGAGTGGATATTGCGCTATGTAAAAGCTCAAGCTTTTTTCAAGTTTGTTTTTTTTTAACGTCAAATAGGGTTAGTAAATGTTTAGTCAGTTTATCAATGAATCCAAAGACTTTCAAATATAGCTACATATTTTTAATATTTAGCTACTTTTATTAATTCAACACTTTTGATAACAGTGACATAGAAAACAAATGTTAATAAATGAATTTTGTACAATCTTGCCTTCTTTTTTATTTCTTACAATTTCGCCCACCCCCTTTATTACACCACTTGGGCAAACATTGACTAAGTCGATTTGGGACTGCACTAATCTAGTCTTAGGAACCTTAATTCAAATCCAATTTTAGAAATGTTAGCCTTCTCTCTCTCTCTCTCTCTCTCTCTCTCTCTCTCTCTCTCTCTCTCTCTCTCTCTCTCTCTCTCCCTATCTATCTATCTAACTATCTATCTGGCAAGGTTACTCACATAAGTAAAACATAATTAATCGCAGAGCACGGTGTTTCTGGCAATGATCATAACATCTGCTTGTGTCCTAGGGCAATTCACTTCACACACTTTATCTTATTTGACTCAGGCGTGAATACAGACAGTGGCGGATATTGTAAATGCATTAAGACAAATTAACCAAAAAAAAAAAAGAATGCCGTACGCAATAATCGAGAATGCTTTTCTGACCCCCCCCCCCCCCTAACCATTCAGCAGTGATTGAGTAGCTATGTCAAAAAGAGGTCTTTGCTATGGACTAGCGTCCTATCCAAAGGGTAACAAGCAATTGCTATTGTCGTTTCACGCTACTGATGCTGTGCGTTTAATTTTAAAACTCAAAGCATCTGCCAGTCGGATATAACATACCAACACACATAAAACTAAGTTTAACATAAAACGTTTTTAGTCTGATTAATACAATTTAGTGAGAACTCTACTCATAAAGACGGCGGGTTAAAAACATTAACAAACAGCTGAGTAACGCCAATTTCTTTCTATCTATAGATGCTGTGCGCTTGGCTTAGAAGCTGACAACATTGCCATCCGGAAGTATAACGGACCAACATAAACAACTATGTGTAACCATGAACTTTTATAGGCTGGTTAATACAGTTTAGTGAGTATTACTCATAAACATGGATGGCAAAAAAAAAATAACAAAGACATGAGTGACGTCATCTTCATTCTATCTATAATGTGCTTTGCGCTTGGCTAAGAAACTCACAACATTGCCATCCGGAAATATAACGGACCAACACACAAAACTATGTGTAGTCTGGTTCATACAGTTTAGAGATGTACTCATAAACGTGGATGGCAAAAAAAAAAAAAAAACATACAAAGACCTGAGTGACGTCATGAACCAGGATAAACCTCGGTTCCATTTGACTAATGGCTTTGAATGACTATGGTTCTTTAATTAAAGCTACGAGTAACAGGCAATTTGTTCAGTAAGTAATGAAAATTTGGCTCAAGGTGACATGGTTCAGGGACAAAGTGAGCTTTGTAAGGCGTATAAAGATGGTGAATACGTGGAAATGCCTCATATCATGTATATATCTATTTTATCTATTTAAAGATGATGCCCCTGACAAAAGTTCCAATTCTAGTAAGCATGGAAATACTAAATGAAAGAGCTGAACCCTCCCCCCCCCCTCCCCTCCATACACACACACACACACACAGACAGCCTCGTCATATCTAAAGAACTGAACAAGTGTGTATGAAATGTGCCAGATAAAGCAAGAAAGAAAAATGAAAAAAAAAACATCCCAAAAAAATCAGTCGACCTCGGCTGGGGATCGAACCTCAGACCTTCTGAAGGTGCCATACAAACTTGTTCAGTTCTTTATCTTACACCGGTGCCTGCTCCTTTGTTTCTTAATTTGATATCTCCTCATATTTCATTCTAAACTTTAATTTTTACAGTTGTAATGGATTTTTTAAAGTGCTCCCAAAAGGAAGGGGGGAAAACCCTGTTGATTGGCAGCATATCTTGGTGTTGGGCATAATGTTGTCAAGATAAAGACTTCAGAAATGAAACAGGCGAAAATAAAAGTAGAAAAGGAGGAGAGGGAGAAGAAGACAGATGACAAATAGGCAAACAGACAGCCAGACAGGCAGACAGACAGATAAATAGAGAGAAAAAAAGAGAAGAGAGAGAGAGAGAGAGAGAGAGAGAGAGAGAGAGAGAGAGAGAGAGAGAGAGAGAGAGAGAGAGAGAGGGGTGTTAAATATCATTCAAGTTAATATAAGTGGCACAAAGAAGCTCAAAGAAGAAAGAAAGAGAATGAGAGAGAGAGAGAGAGAGAGAGAGAAAGAGAGAGAGAGAGAGAGAGAGGGGGGGGGGGAGACAGAGAGCGATACACATCGAGAGAATGAGAGAGAGAGAGAGAGAGAGAGTTTGTTAAATATCATTCAAGTCAATATTAGTGGCACAAAGAAGCATTTGTCTATGTTAGAAATATACGGTGTTAAAAAGAAATAGTTTTTTATTTTAAAGAAAAAGCTAATTGTGGAAGGGAAATTTAGTTGATGTGTTATTGTGATGAGCAATGATTTAAGCGCAAACTTTGTGAAAATCTCAAATTTAAAAAAAAAAAAAAGGTTAAGAAGTTATTTTTCCATGCTACTGGCTACCGTGGCTCATTTGGTAGAGAACTCCCACATGCAACGGACTGAGTTTGACCCTTGGTGCAGTTGAGATTTTTTTCTGATCCCTCCTCCCCCCCCCCTCCCCTCCCTCCTCCCACTTCTTCCTGTCCAACCAGTAGTGATGGGTATCTGGGTGTGTTAGATTTGGTAGGAAGTAGTTTTCTATAGACTAGCATCCTATCCAAACGGTAGCAAGCAATTGCTATTGTCCGTTTCAAGTTTTATAAACTTAAGTAAATGCCGGCTCCAAGGACCTAATGGCTCTGGAGAATTACTAAATTTTTTAAACAACAGATCTGCCAAGTGTAAAAACACAAAATCTGTTAAATTAAAATTGAGCATTTTTATAGCGCAATATCCACTTAACGTGCTCAATGCGCTTTACAAGGGGTCCCTGGTCAACAGCAACATTTAACATGTAGGACGAGACATGACGCCTGTTAGGCGATATTACAATTTTTCGGACAAAGACAACGCTGTTAACGGCCAGGTACTCATTTTACACCTGAGTACGGTGAGAGAATGTGAGTAAAGAGTCTTTTCCAAGGACTCAACTATGCGCCGAGCGAGGCTCGAACCCAGGACCTTCCGATCCGAAAGCGAGTGTCATACCACTAGACCACATAGCCGCATCTCTTATCATATAAATTTTTAAAAAACCCAATATCTACCATTGAAGTAAAATTCTCATCCTGTTTCAGATAAATGATTATTAGAAAGCATTGCCATGCAAATATCGCCCTGATCCAATTCGATAACGAGTCCATTGTTGAGTGAAACATAAATATTTTCAATTTTCCACACACACACACAAAACAAAATAGAAACCCAAGAAAAAAAAATTCGAATTTCCAGGGGAAAAAAAGAAAACCAAACGAACCAAACTCGCCCAATCTGACTTAGAGTTTTGACATAAAGATTTCTTTATGTATAAGATTTAGGTCTGTATAAGGCTTTAAGTCATTTAAAGGTAAGTATATTGTGATTAAATATGTGTTATAACATATATTATTATGTGTTACATGTCAGCTATCAAACAGCACAAAGAAAGAAAGCAAATTAAGCATGAGACGATATAATGGACAGTTGGCACGAAATAAGTTTCTGCTTTCAATAGCAACTGGGTTCCATTAATTTATTTGTTGGTCTTGTCCGGTTTAAAAAAAAAAAAAATTAAAGGTGACTAGTGACTAGTGACTCTACTATTACGCAAGTGTATGTGAAAATTGCAATTGCAATATTTTGGATTAAGGACAATCTATTCATGACTATTTTTTGTTCTAACAAAATCAAAGCAGTAAATGTATTTCAAAAATGTTTGAGGACTTAATATTTTCTCAGTAACACTGGCTTTGTTAAAAGAGTTTTTGCTATAGATGCTGTGCACTTGGCTACGAAACTCACAACATTGCCATCCGGAAATATAACGGACCAACACACAAAACTATTTGTAACCTTGAATGTTTATAGTCTGGTTAATACAGTTAGTTTAGTGAGAATTACGCATAAAAATGGACGGCAAATAAACAATGACAAAGTCTGAGTAAGACCAAGACCGAAGCACATCGGGCGTTGTATGGACACATAAATGGTTGGCAGCAAAGGCACTCAAAGAAAACATATCCATAACAATAACCGGAATCGATATGTCCGCAGCCTTTGATACGATCGACAGAGGAAAACTTTTGGAGATATTAACAGAAATAGTAGACGAAGACGAGCTCCGAATAATCCGATTTCTCCTCAGCAACACAAAGATACAACCAAGGATATACGGGGCCACAAAACAGACGCAGTTCGAAAGTAACATCGGGACCCCCCAAGGAGATAGTCTGAGCCCGATTCTGTTCACAATATACTTAGAACACGCTCTGAAAGAAGTTCGAAAAGTCATTCCAAAACCAACGACTCATATTGAGAATGCAATCCCTAGAGAAATCGCCTATGCAGATGATGTCGATTTTATTGGATCAACACCAGCAAATATAGACATCATACAAAATACCCTCATGAAATATAACCTCCAAGTCAATGCCAATAAAACCGAATTTACAACAATATCGAGGAACAAAGAGGAATGGAAAAGAACAAAGAAAGTCGGCTCACTAATTGGAGACACCGAGGATGTACAAAGAAGAAAACAGCTATCAAACGCCGCACTCAGTAAACTCACCAATGTATGGATTAGAGGTGACAAAATAAAGAGAAAAACCAAACTGAAACTGTACCATGCTCTTGTAAAACCGGTACTTCTGTATAACTGCGGCACTTGGGCGTTGACAAAATCCGAAGAAGAACATCTGGATGCCTTCCATCGCACACAGCTAAGAAGGGTACTGGACATCAAATACCCCAAAAAGATCTCAAATGAATCACTCTATAAGATCACAAAAGAAAGACCAATCTCCCTTGACATTTTACAACAACGATGGCAACTTTTCGGTCACATACTACGCAGGGACAAAAACATACCAGCAAACCAAGCCATGTCGGGATACTTCCAAAAACACGGGAACCTTTTCAGAGGAAGACCGATCACAACACTCCCTGTGATCCTAAACAAAAACCTCACAACACTTGGACAAAGCATTAGTCTCATAACGGCAGGGACCTTGAAAATCTGAGAACCCTAGCAGAGGACCGGCAATATTGGAGACACCTCACACAGGAAATACTGGAAACAGCCAAGGCGACCCGATCTTTCGGTCGAGACGCGAAAGGCATCTAAGTCAAGTAAGTCAGTCAAAGTCTGAGTGACGTCATCTATAATAATTTAGGATGTGCAATGCAAGATTTTGTGGCTAGAAGCCCAGGAAAATTTTGTTTTTAATTTCTTTTAACCGTTGCTTTACCAACTACAGGAAAATCATCACATTTGTGACAACACAACCAACATGTTTCTGATTCTGATTCCCTTTGCAATCACAAAATTTTAACAATTATTTTTTTTTAAATTTTAGGTATGAGAACTTAATGCTGTGTTGTAGGGCTTACATCGTTGAACAAAAGTTATGTATAACATATATAATTATTTCTTTTGAGTTAGAGTTTTAATAAATCAATTTCTATGTTGGATGTGTATGGATGTTTCCAGGAAAATCAGGAAAGTGGTCGGTAAGGAGAAAGTTAAATACAACATTGACAGTAATTGTGACCCACTACCTCAAACTGGTATTATTGGAAAACATAAAAGATGGATGGAGGCAATGAAACTAAGACGACAGAAAAGATAAAAGTATAAGGTCTTGTGGTATGAAACTCACTTTCGGATCGGAAGGTCCTGGGGTCGAGCCTCACTCAGCGCATAGTTGAGTCCTTGGAAAAGGCTCTTTACTCACATTCTTTCAAGGTACTTAGGTGTAAAATGAGTATCAGGTCGTTAACAGTGTTGTGCTGTCCAAAAAAAAAAAGTTATCAGGCGTCATGTCTCGCCTACATGTTAAAGGTTGCTGTTGGCCTGGGACCCCTTGTAAAGCACTTTGAGACTTTCAGTGGATATTTCTCTAGATATAAAAAATCTCAAATAAAAGGGAGAACAGAAGTAGATGATAGAAGAAATGTACCTTTGGACCCTAGCCTAAGACAAAAATTGTGTACAAGACGATGGAAATGGGTACATGCTATGGATCCAAAAAACCCTACAATTCTTTACCATTGTTGTTGTTGTTGATCTACACGTTTAAGAGGAGTAACCTGAAAGTCTATACCGTTTGCCTTTGTATAAGTCTGAAGCTGCTAATCAATTTAACATAGATTTTTGTTTTTCATTTTTGAAATAAATGTCCAAAAAAAAAACAAAAAAAACAAACAAACAAATAATTTTTAAAAAATAATAATAATAATAATAATTAAATAAATAAAAATAAGGCATAAGACTTGAACTCAGCCCGTGTCAACTCTACACACAGATGGTTGGTTAAGTGTAAGTGTAAGTATGAATTAGTGATGCTATGAGTGTGTATTGATATTATCATTGACAAGTCTGATAACTCTACACACAGATGGTTGGTTAAGTGTAAGTATAGATAAGTGATGCTATGAGTGTGTATTGATATTATCACTTACAAGTCTGATAACTCTACACACATATTGTTGGATAAGTGTAAGTATGGATAAGTGATGCCATGAGTATGTATTGATATTATCACTTACAAGTCTGATAACTCTACACACAGATGGTTGGATAAGTGTAAGTATGGATAAGTGATGCTATGAGTGTGTATTGATATTATCATTGACAAGTCTGATAACTCTACACACAGATGGTTGGATAAGTGTAAGTATAGATAAGTGATGCTATGAGTGTGTATTGATATTATCATTGACAAGTCTGATAACTCTACACACTCACAGATGGTTGTTATGTGTAAATATGAATTAGTCAGATTCCATTGAGTGTGTATTACAATTTATTACAATCTTATTACAATTAAGGTGAATAATATCTTTAGACAGTTTTCAATAAATCACAGGTTGCCTGAAGTTGTGAAGTGTAAAATAAGAATCTAAAAATGAATATAACAGCTTCAAAAAGAAATATAAAAGATGTGACCTGGAACATTTTTGGCTCAAATCTCCTCTGCAACCAATATATAAAAAAAGTGTAAACACGATAAAACAAGACAAAAATTCGAGAGAACTAGCCGAGTAAATCATGTTTAATCAGGACCTCTACTTTATTCGTTGGCAATAAGGATTTGATACTAAAACATCTCCTTGGTTGTCCATTACATTCTTTTTCAAAGCTATCATAATCATTTTGAATTATTCTATTTTCCAGTAATAAGATTGTGATAGATTAAGTTGTCAGACTTGTTTAGACAATCTAGATATTTAAAATTGAATCAACACAGAGAAAAGGCGTAAAGTAAATGGAAAAAGACACAAAGACACAATGGATAGTGAGATAATATAAAAGATGGAGGAGACAACGAAACAAAGGACTATAGACTAGACTAGACTATACTATGCCCACCAGATGTGCCAATTTTGTGTGACCATTCTTCCCAAAAAGGTATCAAAGTGGCAAAGTTTACATGGGAAATAACTGCCATGAAATCAGAGCTACCAACCCACGATCTCAGTAGAACAGACTAAGACTTTTTTTTTTAATCAAGATTTATATCTTTAAAAATCTGGATTTTTCCCTGAAGCAAAAAAGCACAAAAATCTATTATTCTAATACAGTTCATTAAAATAATAAGATATTAAGAGCTGCAAGTCTTTGTACTTAAGTCCAATAGAAATATGCGTAAACAACACTTAAAGACAGTCGAATTATATGTGTATACATTTCTAATCAATAAAAAGGACTATTATTAAAAAACTATTTTAGAATGCTTTATGGATAAATCTAATTTAAGAGCCTAAAAAAGATCGGATATTACGGGTGGGGGGACGAGAGTTGGCAGCTCTGCTTGAAATTTTCCCATCGAGCTAAATAAAGCCAAAGTTACATAAACTCTTTAAAGGTGAGATTCATTTTCATTCTTATCCGACACAATAACTTTTTGTTTTTTCCAAGAGAGCCTTTAAAAAAGATGTGAATTCACCTTTCTGAAGCCTGAATAGAGTTCTGCTTTGGCAGTGCAAAAGTTCAGACCTTGAAAAAAGCTCTTTACTCAAATTTCTCTGATGCACTCACTTGCAAGATGAGTACAAGGTAGGTAAAAACGTTGTGTCTGCCAACAAAAATTGTCATGATGCCTTAAATGTGTTGTGTGTTGTCCTACATGTTAAGTGTTGCTGCTGGCTTGGGAGCCTTTCAAAAGTGCTAAGAGCAAATTAGTTAATATTGCGCTTAGTCACGGTTCTTCTTCTTTTTTTTTTTTATTTTAGTTAGGACACAATGAATAAAAGAGGTGGTATTTTGTGAAAATTCAGTCTCGCCTTCAAAGGGTTAAACTGCAACTCTTCATTATTTTTTTGTAATCAAGTAAATGAACTCTGGACTTAAAACCATTTTGGAGAGCTGGGTCACATATTAATCTTCCTTACCCTATATATTCATCTGTACACGAATTTGATTTGACTTTCATCCCTTTGGTTTTACTATTACTGTTGGAAGAATCTGATTTACTACTGGAAGATGCGTTATCTTTCCTGTGTCGACTAGAAGAAGAAGAACTGCCCGTCCTTTGTCGTGATTTCCTCACAGCAGCTTGAGACGGGTGGTGATGTGAGTGGTCTAATTTAACAGTCTGTTGTTGATTTTTTATATCCTTGTTGTGATCTGATTTAGATTCATGAATGACTTGGTTGAATTGGCAAACACTGTTGGTGTTTTGTTGTTCATATTCTTCTCTTACAGACGGACTAGTTTCGTATTGTTGTAAATTACATAACTTAGAATGTGGTAGATTTTGAGCAAGAGTTGTTGTTGTAGAAGTGACTGCTGTTTCACCCTGTTTTCTTCTTCGTTGTAATGCTTTACTCCTCGGAGTTCTGGCTTGTGGGGAGGGGACCTGCTGACTGCGGGTGTCTGAGGCAGACGACAACAAAGCTTGTGACTCTGTTGTATGGTGATGATGGGGGTGAGCATTACGTTTCATGAGTTGGTTGCTTTCGTTATCGGGATCTTGAGAGTCTTCAGAAAACCTTCTAGAAATTTGAAGGGGTGATTTAATAATTTTATCTGTGTCCGTTAGAGATGAAGGAGGCGTATTTGTTCTGTCTTTGATGTCTGTGGATTTGTGACTGGGTGAATCAATGATAAGGTTTGCTTTTACAATCTGTTCTTCATTGTCTGGATGATGATAATGATGATGAGGTTGTTTTTGATGATGATGACGATGATGTGATTTTTGTTGTTGTGAATTACTAGAACCATCCTGCTGAGGTGATCCCAATTCTGTTCTCTTCCCTTCCTCTGCTGCTCTTTTTCTGTAGTCCCGGATTAGGTGGAGAAAGAAAAATATAGGTACAATTCATTGGAGAGATTATTGAACAAAGGAACTTAATTGGTTATGAATTAATTTACCATAAATTCAAATCACTTTAAGACCTATGCTTTTAAGAAAATATTTTTCAAGCAAGTGAGTTTAATAATAAAGAATAAAGCAAAATACATCCAAATTCTTTGAATGTTATTGACAACTTTTAGAAATTAAGGATGCCAAATGATTTTTTTAAAACCTGAAAATGAGCGGAGCATTACATCTCACCGAAAACAAACCTTGTCAAGTTTGTAAATGAGCAAACAGAAACATCTCTCTCACCCCCCCCCCCCACCCCACCCCCCACCCCCCGCCATTTCCTTTTCAAGTATATGGGCCTTTGCTGCATCAATTCCAATAATATTTATTTTTGTCTTGAGAAGAACGACCTTCAGTGGTCTTCTTCTTTAAGACAGAAAAAGCTGTTGAGTTGTGAACTGAGAAGTGACCAAAAAAAACCCAGGAAAAAAGCTTTTAAAAATGGACGTTTGGCATCCCTGAGAAATGCTATTTTAGAAACGATAATAAATACCATCAACTATATAAAAAGATATGGCATTTCCATTACATTACAATAGGCAGATTGTTTCAAGCACAACTGAATTATGCAATGTAAAGAGACAAAACCAAAGAACAAATCGTTACCGAGCAGCTTCTTTTTTCAACTTCTCGTGTTTCATTAAAAGTTTCTTTCTCTCTGTAAATGCTTTACGGACTCGATATCCCCGAAAGGCAGACTGAAATAATAAAAAAAGGAAATAGAAAAGAAAAATGTTTGAATGATTTTGTGTTATGAATTTTTAAATCAAATGAAATGTAAACGGTTATTACTGGGAGTATTGAGAAATCAAGAATGTTTTTTTTTTGGGGTTTTTAAAACTATAATTTGGGACAAAGACCAATCCACGGGCTACTTGCTTTCTAGAAAAGTAAATACTGACCCACATTCAGTACTATTTATAGTAACAAGTACACAATATAACAGTCCATTAATAATAGTATAAATGATGATGATGATGATGATGATGATGGTGATGATGATGATGATGATGATGATGATGATTATGATATTGATGATAGTGATCCCCGACCTGTATACTAAGTGCTGCTATGTCTTGAATTCCCGTAATGGAGAGAGCCCCTTGTTCAATCATGTACTGGGCCACGTCGTGGTGCTCTCCCATCAAGGCATAGTCCAAGGGGGTGTATCTGAAATTGGTAAAGGATGTCTTAGCATACATTGAGTATAAAACATTGGGCAGCTCTCTTGTAAGTATTATTGAGGTTGTAAAAACAAAGATTTTATCTAATAGAAGGCACAATGGACAAATATGTCTGATGATGATGATGATGATGATGATGATGATGATGATGATGATGATGATGATGATGATGATGATGAGGATGATGATGAGTATTCTTTTGCATTCCGCACCATCAAAGACTGGAATGCTGTTCCTGGATCACATGTTAACACAACAGATCTAGATCCCTTCAGGCAAAAATTATCAAACTATTTCAGCCTAAACACCAACAATGGCAGCCACATTCTACAAAGGCCACCACCCTCAAATACAAATACTCAAATTGTGTCGACATTCAGATTCAGATTCAGATTACTCCATCCTTAATTTTAAACTTTTCTAAAACATGGAATAAGAGATTACCAATGCCAAATCCTCAACAACAACAACAACAACAACAAAAATAATATAATAATAAAACAGTTTCAATGATAAATTGATGGAATTGTTGAGTAACAAACTAACCGCTGAAAGTGGAAGATTGAATTTTTGTTTGGTTGATTGATTGATTGATCGATTGACTGATTGATTGATTGATTGATTGACTGATTGATTTGATTGATTGATTGATTGATTGATTGACTGATTGATTTGATTGATTGATTGATTGATTGATTGATTGACTGATTGATTGATTGATTGATTGATTGATTGATTGATTGATGAAATGTTTGACTCATTGAATGCTTTAAAGGTAGGTTCAATACCTATTTGATTGATTGATTGATTGATTGACTGATAAAACTGGTCAAATCAATGGACCAAGCATACCTGTCTTCTGTAAATTCCATGTGGTTTGGAAAGGCGTGGTACTCGACAAGGAGTTTGACAGCATCCAGATGCCCCTTAGAACACGCCCAGTGGAGGGAAGTCATGCCCTGGTGTGGAAGAAATTGAGATGACATTTAATTCCTTTTGTCATGTCATGAAAATTCACTCAAGACCAACACCATCTATCTCACTATGCGCAAACCTTTGTTTACTATTAACACTTATAATATTAATATAGTACATTTTTGACCAATCAAAACATAGAATTCGTGACACACCTTCAAACCTGCTTGGAGAAAATATAGCTGGTTGTTTACTAACAATAGAACTAATGAGGTTGACATCACACTACTCTTTGTTACAGTTTTTAGACTGCATGTTGTGTGATTAGTTCTCACACGGTTTTCTCAATCAGACTTTAAACATTTAAGGTTATGCATAGATTATGTGCCGGTTCTATTGATGTTGTTGAAAGAAATAGGAAGGGTTTTACTTATATACATGTGTTCTTCACTTAGTTTAGGAATAACTATCAGTGTTTGCTAAATATTGACTGTTCTGACATTTGGTATTAAAGGGTAAGGAAATGGTTATATTTCCTCCACTACAAGTTTATTGGCATGTATGGACTTTTCCATTAAACAATCTTACAAGTCATTCTTTAAAAGACAAACTACAGTTCTGAGGAAACATCAAACGTTTTTATTCAAAAATAAGACTATACTTTTTTTCCTTTGGTCCAAGTCTTATTTTAAAAAGAATGTAGCAAAGGGAATTTTATGATGACAAATGAAAATATTAATGGTAAGAATTGAATTGTAAGCTTCAGTTTATCAAAAATAGACAGATACTGTGGACGTTTTGGGTTTCCCATTTATCAACAAAACAGGATGAATGAAACACTACAGACGAATGAGATAATGTGATAGTGGTGTTGTTCAGGTGAATAAACAAAAACATGTTTTTATTTATTCACCTTAACAACACTACTATTCAATCTTTACAATTATTTTTTCCTTCGAGCTTCAAGCAGCATCATTTTCATGACGACAAATGACAAAATTAGATGCGATTACTTTTACCCCATCATTATTTACATCTTTCCGTGACACGCTTTCATCACATTTAGTGGATAATGCGCTATATAAAAAAATCTCAAGTAAAGAACTCCAAAATTAAATGCACATTAATAAAAAAAAATAATTAAAAAATTAATTGAGCTTTATATAGCGCAATATCCACTAAATGTGCTTAAAGCGCTTTACAAGGGGTCCCTGGTCAACAGCAACATTTAACATGCAGGACGGGACATGACGCCTGTAAGGCGATATTACAATTATTCGGACAAAGACAACGCTGTTAATGTCCAGGTACTCATTTTACACCTGAGTATGGTGAGAGAAAGGACTCAACTATGCGCCGAGTGCAGGGCTCGAACCCAGGACCTTCCGATCCTAAAGCAAGTGTCATACCACTAGACCACATAGCCGCACTAAAATAAAGCTACCAATTCAATTTTATTTTTACATAATGTTGCTGGTTATGGAATACTTTGTACATCTCATTTTTCTATAAGATTGAGCTACAGTTTTCACCTTTCAAAAAAGAACCAAAAATATCCTGGCATAGCAGACAATATGGATTGAGGAAGAGAGCTAGGGGTTGAGTGAATTTTATCCAAGACAATAAGATGATGGAAAGAGAACATTTTTGTGCCAAAGCCTTTTTTATTTCAAAAGAAAAATGTCGCAAAATTGGGCACACCCCACCAAAAGAAAGCTGGCAAAGAGTTGTACTGAGAAGAGAAAAAACTAAGGGAAAGATTTAAATTCCTGCTGTTTGTACATCACTCTAAATTGTTGTGACTTTTGCAAGTTCTGTGAGATTATTCCTCGAGGTAAAGCAAAGAGTTATACAGGATGGATGAGGATTGAACCAACATTTACGAGAAAAACATAATATAATAATTATAAAAAATAAACTAATAAAAAAAATAACACCCACCAATTTTCCAAAATTATGACCTTGTGGAAAAATAAAAACAAATGTAATATTCGTAAAAATTAGAAAACGTATTCAACGCTTACAAATTTCTTTTAATTGAGAACAGATAGACATGTTGTAGACAGATAATTTTCTTACCTCCCTGTCATGAGAGTTTGGTTCAGCTCCATGCTCCATCAGGACAGACATACAGTTGACGTAGCCCCCATATGCAGCACAGTGCAGGGGTGCTCTCCTATGAAACAGAATAGGACAATTATTATTATTCTCAAACCACTCAAATAACACACGAATCATTTTGTAGCACCAGCAATCAATGGCAATGTCAAATTACAATGCGGGATGGAACTAATTTATAGACATCTTGTGTTGTAAATTTTAACTGGATTACAGCTGGATTAAAGCTTGATTGCTAGAAAAATCATCTTGGAAATTGTATAAAAAACAAAGGTTTGGTTAGTATAAAAAAATGTTATAAAATATATCTAAATAATTTCATAACACAATAGAATAAAAATATAAGTAAAAGTGCATCTATAATATTAATAATTAATAATAATAATAATAATTAATAATAATAATAATAATAATAATAATAATAAATAATAATAATAATAATAATAATACTTTATTGCATCCCAAAAAGGAAATTTTTTGTACAGACGTGTTATAATTTACACAATAAGATAAAAATACAATGGAAATAGGATGTATATATAAAAAAAATAAAAAAAAGGAGCAGCTCTATAACCAGAGCTGCGCTTTATAATATGAATAATATCAACACTGTAAAAAAGTTAAAACTGTCACTATAAAGTGAAAATTGAAAAGATTGCAAAACAAATAAATTAATAAATTAATATTTATATTTTTTTAAAAGTAAAAATGAGAAATAATTATATAAAATGATTATTGCTTGTTGTTATAAAGCCTAATACTGGACGGCAGAAAAGATTTTCGGTGTCTCTCTGTTTTCGTTGAAATAGAGAAAGGGCGACCACTTCTTTCTGACATAATAATTGATGGTCTTAGTGGATGATACTGGTCATTTAATATTTTAGTTATTTTATTTATACAAAATTTCTCGTATAAAAGATCTACATCGTCAACATCATTTATATAGCGTTTAATGGATTTTTTAATATTTGAATTTATTTTGTTCCTTTCCACTGCTAAGCAATTGCCTCCCCAAGCTGTTATACAAAATGACAAAACACTTTCGATTACTGCTATATAAAATAATGTGCAGAGGGTTTTATCTATTCTAAACTGAGAGAGTTTTGATAAAAAATATGTACGTCTGCACATCTTATGCCTAATTATTTTCAAGTGTTCATCCCACTTGAGCCTGTCATCAATCGTTACACCAAGGTATTTGTAGTGAGGAACTCGCTGGACGAATTGGTCCTTTAATTTTAACGGTTCTATCGGTTCCTTCACTCTCCTAAAGTCAATCACTAGCTCCTTTGTCTTGCTTATGTTAAGCTCTAGGTGGTGGGCATCACACCAAGACACAAATCTATCAATTTCTTGCCTATAAGCCACTTCGTTGCCATTTGTTATGAGGCCTTGAAGAGCGGTGTCATCTGCAAACTTTATTAAAGGTACACTCAGGTTTTGACTTCTACAGTCATTCGTGTATATTGTGAATAATACAGGGGACAATACACAACCTTGAGGAGCACCAGTATTTGTAGTTATACAGGAAGATTTGTTTTGTCCTAATTTTTTTTTTTTTTTTTTTTTTTTTTTAATTTTAATTTATTTTTTTTTAATAATTAATATTCTAACAAGAAAATGCATATACTATGTCGGGATGAACTAAATAAAGACAATCTCAACTCACAAGGTATGGTCTTTCACATTGGGTTGTACCCCATGCTTGATGAGAATTTGACAGATGTAAGCATGTCCACCTAATGCAGCCCTGGGAATCAGGGAAGAATGTTGGGAGTTAGTTTTAGTTTTAAAGGTAGTGATAATGATGATGAAGATGATAATGATGATGATGACGATGATGATGATGATGATGATGATGATGATGATGATGATTATGATGATGACAATAGCGTTAAGATGAATGATGATGATGATGATGATGATGATGATGATGATGATGATGATGATGATGATGATGATGATGATGATGGTGATGATGATGATGATGATGATGATGATGATGATGAAGACAATGAAATAACAACTGTTCTTCAACTGACCAATGAAGAGAGGACCTTCCATCCTGGTCCAAGCTATCAACTCTAGCTCCAAAGTCAATGAGGGTTTGTACCACATCCAAATGGCCCATCTCACAAGCTCTGGATTCGAACATAAAGAACATGGTTACATAAGGCACAGGTCTGACAGATCATTGCACACCACCCCCCCTCCTCATCCTTTAGACCATACAATACTCATCCAGATCATCATTAATCTGACATTTGGCGCCAGTCAGTCTAGGCTGGTGTCATAAAAAGGGAATGCCACCAAATTTCATGCAACTGAACATATGTGTCAAAATATCACACAAGACAAGACGTTGATCTGCAGAATATTATCATTAAAATAGCGGGTTTGAAGTGGGACCTGATTTCATTTCAGCAGGAAAGCGCTAAATAGCTTCCATTTCAGCAGGAAAGCGCTAAATAGCTTCCATTTCAGCAGGAAAGCGCTATATAGCTTCCATTTCAGCAGGAAAGCGCAATATAGCTTCCATTTCAGCAGGAAAGCACTATATAGCTTCCATTTCAGCAGGAAAGCGCTATATAGCTTCCATTTCAGCAGGAAAGCGCTAACTAAATAGCTTCCATTTCAGCAGGAAACCGCTAAATAGCTTCTATTTCAGCAGGAAACCGCCAAATAGCTTCCATTTCAGCAGGAAAGAGCTATATAGCTTCCATTTCAGCGGGAAAGCGCTATATAGCTTCCATTTCAGCAGGAAAACGCTATATAGATTCCATTTCAGCAGGAAAGCGCTATATAGCTTCCATTTCAGCAGGAAAGCGCTATATAGCTTCCATTTCAGCAGGAAAGCGCTAAATAGCTTCCATTTCAGCAGGAAAGCGCTAAATAGCTTCTATTTCAGCAGGGAACCGCCAAATAGCTTCCATTTCAGAAGGAAACTGCCAACTAGCTTCCATTTCAGCAGGAAACCGCCAAATAGCTTCCATTTCAGCAGGAAACCGCCAAATAGCTTCCATTTCAGCAGGAAACCGCAAACTAGCTTCCATTTCAGCAGGAAACCGCCAAATAGCTTCCATTTCAGCAGGAAACCGCCAAATAGCTTCCATTTCAGCAGGAAACCGCCAAATAGCTTCCATTTCAGCAGGAAACCGCCAAATAGCTTCCATTTCAGCAGGAATCCGCCAAATAGCTTCCATTTCAGCAGGAAACCGCCAACTAGCTTCCATTTCAGCAGGAAAACGCCAAATAGCTTCCATTTCAGCAGGAAACCGCCAACTAGCTTCCATTTCAGCAGGAAACCGCCAAATAGCTTCCATTTCAGCAGGAAACCGCTAAATAGCTTCCATTTCAGCAGGAAACCGCCAAATAGCTTCCATTTCAGCAGGAAACCGCCAAATAGCTTCCATTTCAGCAGGAAACCGCCAAATAGCTTCCATTTCAGCAGGAAACCGCCAAATAGCTTCCATTTCAGCAGGAAACCGCCAAATAGCTTCCATTTCAGCAGGAAACCGCCTAATAGCTTCCATTTCAGCAGGAATCCGCCAAATAGCTTCCATTTCATCAGGAAACCGCCAAATAGCTTCCATTTCAGCAGGAAACCGCCAACTAGCTTCCATTTCAGCAGGAAACCGCCAACTAGCTTCCATTTCAGCAGGAAACCGCCAACTAGCTTCCATTTCATCAGGAATCCAGGACTGTCCAATCCAAAGGCGAGTGTCATACTACAAGACCACATAGCCGCACATGAACTATAAAGGCTACAGATAAATGTGCTTTTTGAGCTTTTATATAGCGCGATATCCTCTAAACGTGCTCAAAGCGCTTTACAAAGGGTCCCTGACCAACAGCAACACTTAACACAAAGAACGAGATTGACGCCTGTTAGGCGATAATACAATTTATTTCCGAAAGAGACAATGCTGTTAACCGCCAGGTATTCATTTTACACCTGGGGAGAGTCAGAGAATGTGAGTAAAAAGCCTTTTCCAAGGACTCAACTACGCACAGAGCAAGGCTCGAACCCATGACCTTCTGATCTGAAAGCGAGTGTCATACCACATGACCACGAAGCCGAATTATAAAAAGATCACATCAACAGGGGGCCAGGATAATAAAAAGTCTGACGAATTGAAAAATTCACCTTTTGTGGGTTACACAATCAACTGTTTAAGATACTGGTCTCCCTGTATCAAATTGCGATGCTATCGTTTAATTCTCACCTGAAGAGAGGAGTATGTTTAACTTGGTCATTTGCCTCTAGCTTTGACCCATGGTCAAGTAACAATTTCACAGTTGAGCTGTGACCAGACAAAGCTGCAGCATGTAAAGCTAAATTTTCAAAAATGGAAAAATGGGAAGTGGGAGGGGTGGGGGGGGGGGGGGGGTTAGCATATAAAATTTGTAATTTAAATCAAAATTTAATATAATTCAACGTCACCATCATTCTCGATGTTGTCATCATCATCGTTATCATCATCATCATTATGACCATCATCGTCATCATCACCATCAATATCATTATCATCATCATCATCATCATCATCATCATCATCATCATCATCATCATCATCAACAACATTCTCATCATCACATATTTTACTGTAGCTTTGACTGAGAACTCAATCAAAATTCCCAACCTATGAGAACATGATTTACATTGATAGAATGTACTTGAATCTGCCTCTTATTTCAGTCCCCTGACCTCAGACTCAATGATAATCATCACAAATACCAATAAAAATAGAAATAGTATCTCTTCCCCTCCCCCCCCCCCCTCCCTGCCACCCCCTATCCCTTAATGCCCCCGTCATCCTCCCCCTTTCAATGGTAAGGCCATCTGAGATAAGTTCCATCTCAAGGACAAATTGAACATAACAAATCTTTTCAACCTGTGAGAAGTTGTTACCATTGTAAAAACTTCAGACTCCGTTATTTCAAATTGTTTATCATCAATGATATGGTAAATGTTAACAATAAATGTATACAGCGACCAGCTCGGAGGGAGATCTTTCTGTAACTAACTAAAACAAAGCAATTGTCTTATGATGTTCCCAAGGAGTGCTTTAAAGTTCACACAGTCAACATTCATATTCACATGTAAAACATGAACAACACAAAATGCGTAACTCTAGAAAGAATTCTAACATAATCACACACAGCCGAACAACTACATTCACACATAACCAAACAAATCCAATACATTACAATACATATTACAACTGTTATGTTTTCTTCATACATCAAAACTAGGCACTGAACCGATGACAAATGCGTTCACTTTATAATTAACTCTTTCAGCACTGGGGCTATATTCACACTTCCATCACAAAATGGCTGACACCTGATTCAGGCAGCATCAGATTGACAAGCTAAGACAAAGTGACATTCGAATTCGGCGCAAAATCTCAATTAAAATACCCCCCTAGGGTCAATTGAAAGTTTTGATGAAAGAAACTATACCATTGGTTCAATTTATAGTACTTTTGTAGAAAGTAGGATTGGAATACATTATTATTTTTGCCTTTCAAGACCAGCTGCACTGTGCGGCCATTGGCCAGTAGAACAGATTCTGCTCTGGCCGCACAGTACAGCGAATGGTGCTGAAAGAGTTAAGCCTGTAAAGTTGACACTGAATTTCTTTCAGACCATAATTTCTTAGATCGCTTATAAATGGGTGCAGTTAGACAGGTCCTGGACTTGCAGTAAAGATTTCAAACATACCAGTGGCCCCAGTTTTGTCATCTTGTTGTATGTCCACTCGGTTGTTGAGGAAAACTCTGACGACATTGTCTGCTCCCTTCCCAGCAGCCCACATGAAGGCAGTACGACCTTCAAGGTCAGGCTCATCTGTACAGTTTGCCAAAAGGAAAACTGTCACTGTGTCCTGAAAGTTAAAATCAAATAAACTCAAACTCAATGTATGAGAAAGTAGGGTCGGGGAAACTTGATAACAATTGGAAAGTTGGAAAGTGCGGCTATGTGGTCTTGTGGTATGACACTCGCTTTTGGATCGGAAAGTCCTGGGTTCGAGCCTAACTTGGCACATAGCGGAGTCATTGGAAAAAACTCTTTACTCACATTCTCTCACTGTACTCAGGTGTAAAATGAGTACCTGGCCATTTTCAGCGTTGTCTCTGTCAGAAAATAATTGTAATATCGCCTTACAGGCATCATGTTTCGTTTTACATGTTAGGTGCGGCTGTTGGTCAGGGACCCCTTGTAAAGCGATTTGAGCACATTTAGTTCAATTTAAAAAAAAATATTTTGATGGATAAAGGGTACCTGGCTGTTGGCGACAAATAATGTTGGACGGCTTGACAAAATAAATGGAGGCAGAGGGAACAACGAACACATTGCAGAAGATGCAGGAAAGAGAAGAGAGGAGAGCCTTGATTTCCAATACAATGTAGTACAACACAACATGAATGAATGAATGAATGAATGAATGAATGAATGAATGAATGAATGGATGAGTGAATGAATGAACTCTCTGTTCAGTGCTTACTCCAAGTAGTTCTTCAGAGCCATTATGCCCATGGAGCTGAAGTCTATCCCGGTTTCTACAGCATGAAACAGACAATAGCAATTGCTTGCTATCCTTTGGATAGGATGTTAGTTTATTCCAGAGTACTTTCCACTAGATCTAACAGAGCCAGCTACCCAATCACTGCTGGGTGAACAGGTAGGTCAAACAACAATCTCGAATGCACCTGGAATTGACCTAGGTCCCTTTACATGTGGAGCGAGTGTTCAAATAACTGAGCTATTATCCTAAGAGAAGCAGTATAAAATTAATCCTCAAAGAAAAGAAAAAAGATATTAAAGCCTAGGGTGAAATTTAAAATTTGACGCGGCTATATCTAATTTTTGTTTTCAGGAATACTCATTCACTCATAAAAACAAATTATCTAAAACATTCCATTCAGAAAACAACCGTATTACGCTAGAACAGATATGATGAAAAAAAAATTTAAAAAGCAAGCATCTTACATCAAAGTTATTTTGTGCTGCATAATGCAAGGGTGTAGCACCATTGGAATCAGAGCTTGTGTAGTCTGCCTCACTGTCTAAAAGAAGGCCAACAATCTTGGAGTGTCCTGCAGAGGAAATATAATGATAATTTATCTTTTTAAAGTAGTCCTTCAGAGATATCAGGCCCATGAAGCCAGAGTTTATCCTGGTGTCGTTAGCGTGAAACCGATAAAGTAATTCCTTGCTACCCTTCAGATAGGATGCTAGTCTATCGAACCAGATCTAGCAGACCCAGCTGAAGCGAGTACTCTATCAATTGAGCTGTCAGGATCCCCATATAAATTGATTGGAGGTCCCAATAGCTAAGCTGGTAGAGCACACGCTTCACATGCAAAGGGACCGAGATCGATTCTGAGTGGATATGACTTTTTTTTTCTGACCCCCCCCCCCTGTCCACCAAGCAGTGATTGGGTAGCTGGGTCTGTTATATCTGGAGGAAAGTACTTTGTGATAGACTAGCATCCTGTTCAAAGGGTAGCAAGCAATTTCTATTGCACATTTCACACTATAAAAACCAGGATAAAATCCAGTTTCATGAGCCTAATAGCTCTGTAAGACTAATTTTTAAAAAAGGAAAATAGATTAATGAGTATAAATAATTGTCACTATCAATATGAATATTTTATAAAATATATAATATAGTACATTTCGAAAAGGTATGGTCTGAGTAATTTTTTTAATGTAAAATTACAATTAAACATTGTGAAACGGTTGACAGCAATAATAACAACAACAAAAAATAAATAAATAAAATTCTAGCTTACCAAGAACAGCTGCCCAATGAAGGGGTGTTCGGAAGACATTGTCTAGGGCTGAGACATTACAGTTTTTTATAGAGGTCTGTGGGGAAACAAAGAAAGATAAATAGAATTAAGAAGGTGTATTTGTTATATTATTTAAAAAAAATTGTGATAAGTAATCAATTGCGGCAGACAGACCGTCATCAGGGGAAAGAACTCAGTCAACAAATCAGAGAAGCTGCCAAAGTGTCCCAGTCCGAAGATAAGGAGGCAATCGGCAATAAGTCAAGTAAGTCAATGAAATGTAAGCTTCATTTTATTGAATGAAGACAGATTGTGTGGACGTTTCAAGTTTCTCCTTTATCAACAAAATGCGATGAATGAAAAAAGACCACTAAAGACTGATGAGAAATGTGAGAGGTTAACCACGCCATTCTCACATTTCTCATTCGTAATTAGTGTGTTTCTTTCATTCATCGTGTTTTGTTGGTAAAGGGGAAACTCGAAACGTCCACATTATCTGTCTTCGTTCAATGAATTGAAGCTTACATTTCATTACTTATTGTTATATTTTTTCTTCTAGCCTCATCATCATCATCATCATCATCATCATCATCATCATCATCGATATCATCATCATCATCATCATCATCACCATCATCATCATCATCATCATCATCGTTATAGTATTATTATAAATATTATTATTATTATTTTTTTTTTATTATTATTATTATTACTATTATTATTATTATTATCATCATCAACATTGTCATATTGCAGACAAAAATCGACAGAAAACGAAGCACAAACCAGAACAGTGACAACACTCTCATTGCCGTCAGCCACCGCCAAGTGTAAAGCAGTCCGTCCTTCATAGTCTTGCCAATTTATGACGCTTGGAGTCGTCTCCTGGAGGAAGAAAAAAGGAATCCCATGCAAAATCGTAATGTTGTGATGTCAAACAAAATCTTAAAACAATGCCTTAGAAACTGCCTTTCAGAACGTCATGTAAATTATATTGTTCCTCCTCTTTATTCGAACAATTTATCATGTAAAGTTATTTGTCTTCTTAATATGGCTGATTTATAATTGTTGTTATTGTTATTACTTTTTTTGGCATTATTATTATCATCATCATCATCATTATTATTGCTATTATTATTATTATTATCATCATCCTTATTACAATTATGATGATGATTATTATTATTATTATTATTATTATTATTATTATTATTATTATTATTATTAATATTATTATTATTATTTTTATCATTATTAATTTCATTATTATTATAATTCAATAAGAAAAAAGACTGGAAAATTCTTAAGGAGTTAAAAATTAATAATAATAAAATGCCTCGTCTTTGAACATTCTAAATTTAAATTCACTTTTCATCATCTGGATTACCACCTGATATAATTAATACCGGATTATTATTATTATTTATTATTATTATTATTATTATTATTATTATTATTATTATTATTATTATTATTATTATTATTATTATTATGACATAGAAGTAAACCAACAAAAAGCATAACAAAACTAAACACAGAAAATGCATTTAAAGAAAAGCCTTACCAGTATAAGCTTGACACAACTGACGGCCTCCCTGTCCCGACTGCTGGCAGCATAGTGAAGAGGTGTTTTCCCATCCGTGTCTGGGATACCAATGTTGGAATCCTAAAAAAAAAAATAAGCAAATAAATCAATCAATCAATCAATCAATTAATCAAGAATGAATGGATGAATGAATAAATTAATCATCGTTATCATCATCATCATCATCGTCGTTGTCGTTGTCACCATCGTCATCGATGTCATTATCATCATCATCATCATTATTATTACTATTATTATTATTATTATTATTATTATTATTATTATTATTATTATTATATTATTATTATTATTATTATTATTATTATCACTATTACTATCATTATTCTTATTATCATCCTTATAATTGTCATCATCATCATTACGATTATCATTATCATCATTACTATCAACAACAACATTATTATTAGTATAACAATAACAATAATTAATAGCAAGTCTCACTTGTTTGATCAGCATCTTGACATGATCCAGGTTCCCGTAAGAGGACGCCCAGTGCAATGCCGTCCTCTGCAACAGTATAATATCAAAATAAATAATAAAAATGGTGCATTTGTTTTATAGAGATGTGCTATACTATTTTGGTGGTAAATTGGTGGAAATGTACTAAGCTATCTTGGTGGTAAACTTGTCGAAATGTGCTAAATAATCTTGGAGGTAAATCTGTGGAAATGTACAAAACTATCTTTATGGTAAACTTGTGGAAATGTGCCATACTATCTTTATGGTAACCTTATGAAAATGTGCTATACTATCTTTATGGTAAACTTGTGAATATGTGCTAAACTATCTTTGTGGTAAACTTGTGGAAATGTGCTATACAATCTTTATGGTAAACTTGTGGAAATGTGCTGAATTATCTCGTTGGAAAAAATGTGGAAATGGGGTAAACTATCTTGGAAGTAAACCTGTGGAAATGTGCCTAACTATCTTTATGGTAAACTTGTAGAAATGTTTTATACTATATTTATGGTAAACTTGTGGAAGCGTTCTGTACTATCTTTATGGCACGCTTGTGGAAATGTGCTAAATTATCTTTGTTCCTAAATAACTTCTTACCTTACTATTATCTTGATCATCGATCTCCCCTGGTGTAAGCTGTCGCAGCAACAAAGCCATGCACTTTGGCAGCTTGTGTCTGGTACAAAGATGCAAAGCTGTCTGACCTTCGTTGTCTTTCTCCCTGCAGTCAGCTCCACGAGATAAAAGTAATTTCATGAACCGAAGATTTCCCTGTGAAAATGATAGAACTAACTTATAATTCATATGGTTTTCACGAGAAAAAAAAAATAAAAGAAAAAAAATATTTTGAGAATAAATGTTGGCAGAACTGATTTAACCATTTGCGAGCTAGTTGCAGTTTCACAAAATTACATCTGGGACAAAAAATTTCACATCCCAATTGTATATCTTTGCTTGAGTCTTTAAAAGAAATAATAATAATATAGTTTTATATAGCCAATATCCACAAACATGGTCAAAGTGCTTTACAAAGAGTTGCAAGCTGACAGTAACACGTATTATATGACATGAACTTTACAAGGAGTTGCAAGCTTATTATGTAGGATGCGACATGATGCCTGTGAGGCGATATTATACTTTCTTTTTTGACAGAAACAATGTTGTTCAGAGTCAGTGAGAAAATGTTTTTTAAAAAACACCAAAGGAAAAAAAAACAAAAACAAAAAAAACAAAACAAACTTGCACATCTATATAACACAATATCCACTGGACGTGCTCCCTGTGCTTTAAAAGAGGCCCCTAGTTGACAGAAACACTTATTATGGAGGACGAGTCATAATGCCTGTGATTAAAGAATCTTTTCCAAGGATTAAACTTTGTGCTGTCAAGAGCAGGACTGGGACCAGAGACCTACCCACCCCAAGGCAATTGTTATCCCATGTATGTCAACATAAACAGGCTATCAAACAATTTTGTTCAATTTTCATTCCTGATGAACGCAAGAGAGAGTTAAGTCTTAAAGAAGTTATTCACAAAATTTAACTTGCTTTTATGTTGACAAAAAACTAAAATTGAATTTCATGCCAAGATGTGATCAGAATTTCAAAATTTAATATCTATAATAAATATTTTTTTTAACCTTATGTGCTGCCCAGTGCAAAGCCGTGCGTCCCCCTTTGTCCTTGAGATTGACCAGTGCCCCAGCCTTGACCAGCATGTCAGCGCACTCCAACCGGTCTCCCAGCACACAAAACATGAGGGGGCTGCGGCCAAACTGGTCGCCCACGTCTAAATCCTCTGCACTTGATACTTTAAATAAAAAATAAAGAAGTAACTTAATAAATATGCATCAAATGAGCACTAATGTTTTAATTTTATCCATGAACTGAAACCAATATCTATATGTTTGCATGAGAGAGAGAGAGAGAGAGAGAGAGAGAGAGAGAGAGAGAGAGAGAGAGAAAGAGAGGAGGAGAGAGAGAGAGGGGAGAGAGAGAGAGAGAGAGAGAGAGAGAGAGAGAGAGAGAGAGAGAGAGAGAGAGACAGACAGACAGACAGACAGACAGACAGACAGACAGACAGACAGAGGGAAAGAGAAAGTATTTTTTATTTAGTATCATGTATCATGTATAAAGTAAAAATTGATTTTAATATATAGTATTTTATCTTATTTACATGAGTATTTGTTATTAAAATGTGTTTATTGCTAAATGATATTGGCGGCGAGGAAACAATAAAAACCTCTCACCTGATATCAATCTTGACAATGACTGTTTGTCTCCATTGATAGCCGTTGCATGGACCTGACTCACTTCCTGGTGTTTTCCTCCTTCAGATCGAGTGGACAGCGGACTTCGTGGAGTCTCAGGCTGAAATAATACGAGGTGCAAAGGAGAAGTTTTATTGAAGCCATTCACGCACTATTGTTGACAATGATTAAGTTCATTCTGCAGAAGTATAATATCAAACAAAAGCTTTCAAAACTGAAATTAAATTGATAACGTGTGACGAAATTTTAATAATCATCTTAACTCACTCGAGTTCACTCTCATGGAAAATCACACAAATTTGTTTGATTTTCCATGCTATGAACTCGGGAGTAATTCAGATTGATTGATATAGATGTACTATTAAATATAAATAGAGGCTTTAAATAGAGTTACAAAGAAAGATAAAGTTTCAGGATACTCAATTACCCCTCTCTTAATAAAATAAACATCACCTCCCAAAACAAATACTATACATTTAACTGTTTCCCTCTCAGCTAAGGACTCCATAAAGGACCAGGACAAAACCAATTACACAATCCAATTCAAAGACAACAACAGAAAGCAATTCGGAAAACAGATAAGGGGGGATAAAATACACAGCAAGTGACCATGGGAGGTCAAAAGACCCCATCCAGATGTACAACATTCTCCTGTTAGTCTGTACTCAATATCAATATCATTGTAACTTCTATCTTTACCTGAGAACTGTGAGATAGACTAGAGCCTAGCGCATTGCTGCGGTGATCCATGGCAGGCGGGTGGGCATCGCCGTGTTTAGGCGTCATGTTGGTGGTTGTAGTAAGGCTGCCGTATGGACCGTGGTGGTGGTGATGGTGGTGGGATTGCGGCTGGTTGAGGGATGAAAACGTAGCCATGTCATCTGGAGACCTGAGGGCCAACTAGAGAACAAAAATGAATGAAACGTTTCAAAAAATGGAAGAGAGTGGAATCATTATATAATAGGTTTCGTCTTGTGAAAAGATGAATAATTCATATTCCTGATGGGTCTACCAGCCATTCTCCGATCTTATCTTCAGTGCTGCTGTTGACTTGTCATGCCATGGAAAATCTCAGATTTCATCTAAAATTTACATTGGTCCTCTCAAAAAAAAAAAGGGGGGGGGGATGACGATGGTGATAAAGGCAAAAAGAAGAAGGATCGGAAGATGAAGTGGAAGAAGAAGAAGAAGAAGAAGAAGAAGAAGAAGAAGAAGAAGAAGAAGAAGAAGAAGAAGAAGAAGAAGAAGAAGAAGAAGAAGAAAGAGGAGGAGAAGGAGGAGGGAGGGGGAGGAGGAGGACAGCAACAACAACAATAACAAGAGGAGGATCATCATTCTCTTGACGATAAAACTTGACCGTTTTTTTAGAAAAAAAAAATGAGAGTTAACATTTATGAGTTGTGAAAAATTAGGGGATTTCCTATGATGTGTCATAATGGCCTAAAGTTAAAGCGTTCCCACTCTATTCTAAGGTTGTTTATTGGTTATAACGGCTTTACAGCCATTGTACACGTTTAGGTCATTTTAGCGTCAGAAAAAAATAAAACAAAAAGAAAAACAATGATAGGGGGGGGGAGGGAGAGAGAGAGAGAGAGAGAGAGAGAGAGAGAGAGAGAGAGAGAGAGAGAGAGAGAGAGAGAGAGATCTGAAACGACTGTTTGTCTCAATTGATAGCCGCTGCATGGACCTGCTGGTTCAAAAACGGGACAGAAGGTTCCATGATCAATATATATATATATATATATATATATATAATATATATATATATATATATATATATATATATATATATGTATATGTGTGTGTGTGTGTGTGTCTATTATGACCATACCTCAAAGTCCCATCCAGGCACAAGCAAAGGAACCCTCTATGATGGATATATGTATCGTCAAATGTTTACAAATTCAAAACTAACAATTTAAAAAGCGCAGGACAAACAGATGATTTACGGGGAAAAAAATATCATCTCTCCAAAAAAAGAAAAGGTAGTGTAGATCTATTTTTTTTTTTTGAGCCCCCATCGCCGCGAAATTTTTATTCTCTATTGTCTTCTGTAAATAACAATATGAAATTGAATGTAAGCTTCAATTTAATTACGACAATAGATAAATGGACGTTTCGGGTTTCCCCTTTATCAACAAACAGAATGAAGTAAACACTACAGATGAATGAGATAATGTGGTAGTGGCGTTGTTAAGATGAATAAATAAAACATTGATGAACAAAGGAGCATACTATTTCCTGGAAACCCGAAACGTTCATTTTATCTGTTTTCGTAATTAAATTGAAGCTCACATTCAATTTCATATTGTTATTTATTTCTTCGAGCTTCGAGCAGCAACATTTACAATACACATTGTCTTATGGCACTTTTCTACTCACTTCATTTTCTGTTATTATCAACAAACTTATTGAAAGTGAAAGTTGGTATCAGAGTGCATAATTCTAAGGACTTTGAAGTTTTTATTTTATCCTTTTGAGGGTTTTTTTTTTTTAAACTTAACTATAGAGACTACAATTTTTATCTCCTAAATATTACGATTTTTTGTTTAAAAAAAAAAAAAAAGATTTTCAGGTAGGCAGGTCTGACTTTTAGATACCGTACAACAAAAGACCAGCGTCCTATCCAGAGGGTTAACAGTGTAAAGTGTGTAAAGTAGATATTCACTACAGTCTATGCACATTACTAAACAAATAATAATAATATTCCCAGTACAAATCCCTGCTTCATTGCCCTCATTACTTTAAATTCCAATGAAATAATAATATGGTTCATTCTTACTTACACACGCAACACGTACCTTGGGATCTCTGGTGTTACTGTTGTTACTGTTGCTACTGCCGCTGTACACCATAGAGTTGCTGCTCAAACGGGTAAACAGGCAACATGAGCAGTTGAGATAAGAGACCATTGTGTGATGGATCGAGTGGAGTCGTGGCACAGTTGGTTCTGGTATGTACCGCCACCGCCTATTGATTCCAACACATGTCAATCCCAACAGTTGAAAAAGTTATTTTTCTCTCTTATTCGTATAATTTAAAGCACTGAGTTAGTTCGAAAGGTCGACCATTTTCAATGTTTCCGTTTTCTATTCACCAGTTTCTGTCGTAATCTGGAAAGACGCGTACATGCATAAAACACGTGGCCGGAAAACTTGTCATGATCCCAGGTTTGGGAGTTTTTGCCAAGACGAGGGTTATTTAAATCGATTAATATTATTATTGGAAGGATAAGTTTTCAGGCCAATTTTTAAAAAAAACTTTCCATTCCACAGCAAGGCAGTTAACTTGTTAATCACACTACAAATATTATGCAAACTAATATACATCCACCATTTGTGTTACAGACAAAGAGGCGTATAATCTGTAAATGATTTTGCTTTTCCACTGGTTAAAATTGTGTAAATTAATTAATCTGTCGGTCTAGAATTTAAGTGATGTAGTCATGTTTATATTTATTCATTTATTGGTACTGACCGAAGAAGGGTTTTGATTCGGAAACGTTTCGTGTTTTGTATTTTGTTCTTTTTCGCAGCGGGTTATTTTTTGTTCATTAAATTATCAATATTATAAATACCCAATAATAAGTCAAGAATGAGATATTTTTTCTTGTTTCTCACTTTCATTTAATTTTTTCTTTCTTTTTTTTTTAAAGTGCAGATACGTCTTTTTTCCTAAGGACAACATAATTACTGATTGAGGTATTGATAAGATTACGGTGTCGTATGCCAGGTCTACAAAACAAACCGCCACTTGATCGTAAGGTCAGATGTTATTATATTAACCAGTCCTACTCTGGGGGGGGGGGGGGGGGGGGGTACCTTTTTAAAAATATGTACAGAAAACTCGTCTTTCAAATATCGACTGATTTTAATTATCCTCATCTGGTAACAACAACAACAACAACAACAACAACAACAACAACAACAACAACAACAACAACAACAAAATACAAACAAAAAAAAAACTCTCAAACCTGGGACCTCTCGAGGTATTCAAGGAAAACCCATGTTTGAGAGTTTGTTGGGGGTTTTGGGTTTTGTGTGTGTGTGTGTGTGTGTGTGTGTGTGTGTGTGTGTGTGTGTGTGTGTGTGTGTTTTGTTTGTTTGGTTTTTTTTTTTTTGTTGTTGTTATTGTTCTGTGTTTGTTTTTTTTGTTGGTTTTTTTATTTTTATTTTTTTATTTTTATTTTTTTTATTTATTTTTTTTGCCAAGGTGACTGTCATTTAAATCGATCGATATTTGAAAGACCAATTTTCTAGCCAAATTTTAAAATACGTGTTTTTTCCAGAGTAGGTACAGCAAACATCATGAAAACACTAGGACTAAAAAAGTCCCTGCTAATGAGTAAGATAAAAAAGCTGAAACTCAATTACTTTGGGCACTTGAAAAGACACGACACACTAGAGAGAGATGTACTGGAGGGCATGGCGGAGGGCAAAAGAGGCAGAGGAAGACCACAAAGAAGATGGCAACAGGATATACGGGAATGGCTCAACAACGGCGTGACGGAATGTGGCAGATGGGCACAAGACAGAGACTTCTTCCGAAGGACTGTGTGGGAGGCTACGTCCAAGTGATATGCCACACAGAGAGAAGTACAGCAGTTATCGGGTTGAAACGATTTGCCTGACGCTGTATGCCGTGCTACGTCTACATTTAGAATGTGCTCAACGTGCTTTACAAGGGGGTCCAGGCCAGCAGTAACACTTAACATGATATAGAACAAGATATGTCGACTGGAAGGCTAGACTATATAACATTTTTTTCCCGACAGAAAAAACAATGTTCGAGGTCCCAGGTTTGAGAGTTTTTTGCCCAGTAGAGAATCATTTGAATCGATAGATATTTGAAAGACGAGATTTCCGGTCAAATTTTAAAATCCTACGTGTCTTTCTGAAGTCCGGCGGTTTACTGGTTAGACCCAGCAAGTTTACAAACACACAACTCCACCATGGGTTGCATGGCTCAGCGGTACGGTCTTTGCTTCGTACCCGAAAGGTTCCGAGTTCGATCACCTCACCCTAGCTCAATTTGCGGCGCTGCATTGCGGCTGACGCCTGGGTTGTTCCAGTCTTCCCTTGGAATAGACCCTAGAGACAAATTTCCCCTATGGGATGAATAAAGGGATTTTTTTTGTGTGTTTTGTCGGCAGTCGCGCACAGTTGAGTCCTTCCATTCACTTTAAGGGGTGGTTTGGGTCCAATTATTCGGGAAATCCTTTAAAAAAAATAATTTTGAGATTTTGGTGGGAAACGATATTTCATTATCTTAGAAAATATATAATTGAAATCCAACTTCTCAAATAGACCCCCCCCCCCCCCCCCCCCCCCCCACAAAAAAAAAAAAAAAAAAAAAAAAAAAAAAAAATTAAAAATCACGGAATACAACACGATCGAAAAGGGTAGAGTCTAGGTAATAAGAAAAGTGTGAAAAACGGAAAGCTATTTAGCTATTTTCTCAAGCTGTTGTCATTTTTCTAGGGATAATGAGATACTGTGTGAAATATGTCTCAGAATCTATTCGATGACAATGTCTGAAAATTCCCACAGTTGTCACAGAGATAATGTATTATGTATGTCACCATAGAGAGATTTTTTTTGTTTGTTTGATAAGGAATGTGTATTTCGAATTATAATCCAAATTATAAATTTTAACAATTTTGTCATGACATTTTGATTCGCAACTTTGTAATGTCCCATAAGCTAAGCTGTTAAATCTCTCTATGGTAACACAAAGTGCTATATTGTTGATAAGAGGGAAGAATATGGAAGTTATTCCTTCATTAGCTTTTGTGGAAAGTTTTGCCACAAGATTGTTATATATTGTTATACCCCAAATCGGGTCGCAAAACTGGTATCAACACAGATAATGTAATAATAATTTATCACCAAAAATTATGTTTTTGTTTTTTTTTTAAAAATCCTATAAAGACGATACAGAATGATTAAAACTGCCCAATTTTCAATATAGGTAATTAACTTTTTTTTTTTTTGAAAAGGCCCAAACCGCCCCTTAACAATATTGTAACTTAACTTTAATGTCTCAACCATCAAAATAAAGCAGAACGTAAATTCCCTCCTTAACTTTAGAAACACTCTCACAACGGCAATGTCGCCCTATTAATCTCGGTACAAACGAACGTCATCAAGATTACTATAGAGACAGAACGAAGATGACGTCACTCAGGTCTTTGTTATTGTTTTTTGCCATCAACATTTATGAGTAATTCTCACTATACTGTATTTAATCAGACTATAAACGTTCAAGGTTACACAGTTTTGTGTGTTGTCCGTTATATTTCCGGATGGCAATGTTGTGAATTTCTTAGCCAAGCGCACAGCATCTATAGATGTTGCGGATTACATATAACGGACCAATACACAAAACTATGGGTAACCTAAAACGTTTATAGTCTGATTAAATACAGTATAGTGAGAATTACTCACACAAAAAAATTGGGGGGGGGGGGGGGGGACAACAAAACAAATAACAAAGACCCGAGTGATGTCAATTTCGTTCTATATATAGAACAAGCAGAATGATACAGTTATTCCAATAAACCTCTTCCAAAACCAACAGAATAACGTTGTAGTTTCATAATAGCATCCATTGATGCTATGCGTTTGGGTAAAATTCTCACAGCATCCGCCAGTCCAAAACTCAACAAGACACAAAATTATGTGAAACCTTCAACGTTTATAGATATAACGAAATTGACGCCAATCAGCTCCTTGTCTTTGTTTTCAGCCAGCCATTTTTATGAGTAGTTCTCACTAAAATCTATCAATCTGACTATAAACATTCAACATCTTGTGTGTTGAATACGTTACATCCGGCTGGTGGATGTTACGAGTTTTCTGGCTAAAAGCACAGCATCAATAGTCAGATCGATAGAACATAGTGAGAACTACTCATTGAAATGGATGTCTATTATTATAAACAAAAACAAAGAGCTGAGTGACATCAACTTCGTTCATTCTATAGATAGTATGCAGATGACGTCACTCAGGCCTTTGTTATTGTTTTTGCCATCCGCGTTTGTGAGTTGTTCTCACTAAACTGTATTAACCAGACTATAAAAGTTCATGGTTACACAGAGTTTGTGTGTTGGTCCGTTATACTTCCGGATGGCAATGTTGTGAACTCCTTGGCCAAGCGCATTCTATCTATAGATAACATGCGCTTGGCTAAGAAGCTCACAACATTGTCATCTGTAAGTATAACGGACCAACACACAAAACGATGTGTAACATTGTACGTTTATAGTCTGGCTAATACAGAGAATTACTCATTAACGCGGATGGCAAAAAGCAATAACAAAGTCTTGAGTGACGTCAACTTCTGTATCGATAGATAGTATGCAGATGACGTCACTCAGGCCTTTGTTATTGTTTTTGCCATCCGCGTTTGTGAGTTGTTCTCACTAAACTGTATTAACCAGACTTTAAAAGTTCATGGTTACACAGAGTTTGGTTTGTCGTTTTGGTCGTTTGAACCTTCCGCGTGAACGGCTGGTAAGAACCACATGTTGTGAACATCCTTGGTACATAGTTATAGCGGCACATTTCATTCCTAATAAGGGACCAACGTATCGCGTATGGCGCGAAGAATCTCACACGTACCAACACACAAAACTCTGTGTAACCATGTACTTTTATAGAATGGTTAATCGGGGCCTACAGTTGAGTGAGAATTACTCATAAATAAGGATGGCAAGAAACAATAACAAAAAAAAGTGACGTCAACTTCATTCTATCTATAGTAATCCATCTTCAACATTCTATGCTCATACTCATAATAAACACATGCTACAGAAATCACACCACAGCAGTTCGAGGCAGAAGCAGTGAAATAACAACACACCCCTGTGTCTTAAAATAGAGCATTCCTTGATTACCTCCCTACCTATGTGTACTTATCTCTCTGTGCCGCTCAGAATACACGTTATGATCCACACAAACGAAACGAACGTGCGGTACGGTACTCATTCTGTTCTTAACTCTGTTAAAAACAACTCACTCGTGTCAACAGCGGATACGATAAGGGGATATGGGGAAGAAAGAAAGAAACATGGAGAGAGAGAGAGAGAGAGAGAGAGAGAGAGAGAGAGAGAGAGAGAGAGAGAGAGAGAGAGAGAGAGAGAGAGAGAGAGAGGGGAGTGGTGATTGGAATATTAAGTAATTAAAGACCAACCACCTCAAAACGGTATTATGTAGTCCGAAAAGGCTTTGATGCTGAAAATGGGAAGAAAAGTATTGACGTCACTACTTTTCCAGTTCCAAAGTCTTTAGAAGCGTGCGTGTAACCAGTCCTGCGTTATAATGAATATGTTACATACTGAATCATTTTAGTACCAGGGTGTATCGGCAGATTCTAAGGATTTCGGGACGTAAAAGAGCGAGGATGGATAATCGTTATTGACGACCAGCATCTATTTAGATGAGACTAGAAAATAAGATGTCACCACCCTATTGTATGTTTCCAGGCTCCCGGAAGAGTGGTTTTACACTTCCAATGAGATAGGAACCATTTTTTTTTTTTTACATCACACTTTTGTTCCCGGTTGAACTTATAGTCATAAACATGAGTTCTGTGATAACATGGGAGTCTCAATACCTCGATACTGGTAGAGCATTTGCTTCACAAGCAAAGGACCGTGATCGATCTCGTGTGCAGTCGAGATTGTTTACTGACCCCCCCCCCCTCCCCTCACCTTTGTTCACCCAACAGTGATGGGTAGCTGCTGCTGGGTCTGTTGAATCTGGTGAAAAAGTACATCGCGATAGACTAGTGTCCTATCCAAAGGGTAAGACACAATTGTATTCTCGTCTCAAGCTTTTGGATCCGAAATAAACTCAAACAGCTCTGAAGGACTACCTATGCCAACATGCCAACATTATTATTATTATTATTATTATTATTATTATTATTATTATTATTATTATTATTATTATTATTATTATTATTATTATTATTATTATTATTATTATTATTATTATTATTATCTGTATCATTATCATTATTATTAATATTATCATTATAATTATATTATTATTATTATTATTATTATTATTATTATTATTATTATTATTATTATTATTATTATTATTATTATTATCTGTATCATTATCATTATTTATTAATATATTCATTATATTATATTATTATTATTATTATTATTATTATTATTATTATTTATTATTATTATTATTATTATTATTATTATTATTATTATTATTATATTATTATTATTATTATTATTATTATTAATTATTATTATTATTATTATTATTTTATTATTATTATTATATGTATCATTATCATCATCATGCTGTTATCTCTAAATTGAACAAAAGAATGTATTTTATTCGGAAACTTTCAGAATTTGACATAGACAAAACGTTATGAACCCTTTTTTATAGATCCGTTATTACTTTTTGTATTACATCATGGTGTGGAAATGCCAGTATTTGCGACATTAAGCAAATTGATCGGATAATTGATAAAGCCAGGAGTTATACTCACCCAATTTCCAATGTGGAAGAACTGTTCAAGAGATTTTGTCTAAGTAAAATGGAGAAAGTTATGAAGGATGGCAATCACCACCTTCACAAATATATTAAGTTCTCCATGAGGAGCCGTCGCCTCATATCTATAAAAACAAAGACAACACGTCACCTTAATTCATTTTTGCCACATGGTGCTCGAATTTTTAACGCGCAACTGTGATTTAAAGTAAATGCTATCTTTTTAAATATACAGTGTATATTTACACACACACACGTTCGGACTAAAGGCCAGAGGTATGGCCTATCTCATTTTATCAAATTAATATATAAAGTGTTGCTATTGGTTCTTGGTTGTATATTTTTACATTTTTGTACATTTGCACATACACACACACACACACACACACACACACATATATATATATATATATATATATATATATATATATATATATATATATATATATATATATATATATATATATATATATATATATATTTGACTTTTGAAATTCATATACGGGTTGTCTAGTTAGGAGTGCTTTACTGGAGAGAACAGACACATCTTTAAATTTAAACTGTTTTGAAAAGGTCAGGGCGAGTCTAATTATTAATTGTTTATTGCCACCTGTAATAAAATATAGGGGTGGGTAGTCCAACTCTTTATACATTTTGTTATAATAATGTGTTTAAAACTTTATAAGGTTCCTGTGAATAAAAACATGAATACATCATGAAATTCAAATGCAATGGCTAACATTTATCCAGAAAACCAGCAGCAACCGAGACTATCTTGTTCATGTCTCATTTAACTTTTAACCTCTGGCCACCGTGTTCAAATATATAAAACGAACCTTTTAAATCAAAATTAACCAAAGTTTGTAAATAGAACCAGGATTTTGCTTTGTCGTCTCAAATGAACAACTAAATTTATGTAAATTCTTCTTGCTGAGAGGATGGAAGATAGTCAGCGGTTATCAAAATATTTTAAAGCAGAAGTATTGAAATATGTCATATGACGTCATCAAAATTATTTAAGAATATCTGAATAGCTTAATTTCAGAACTGACCACGTAATAGTCTATGTCAACAAGAAATGTCCAAAGAGAGCCCAACCAACGAACGGCCGTGATTTTCTTAGTGAACAAAAGTTGTGAAGAATCAAAAAGTTGCAAAGAAAGTTGAAACATGTAAGTTTTTAAAATAGATGCACCTTTCTGCAAAATATTTCTCTTTAAATTGAAGACATGTTCAAATCGAAGTTCTTATTTTTAAAATGATAAACTTTTATTTCGTTTGCTTTTTGATACAATCAGAAATTAAGAAGAAAATACACCAAAAGTCAAATTGTTATGTGTCCTTAAAGATGATACCAAAATTATCCACATAGGTTTACAGATAACGGCATGATGACCAAACCAATAATGGTTAAAAAGAAAGTTCCAAAAGGCTTTCATTTTACAGTGAGCATACCGCTAATTTATCAATCACACTCGAACTCGGCATCGGCGGAATTTTCTCTATCTCTGACCGGAGTTATCGAAGATGTATTTTGCGTGGTAAATTATGGGAGAAACACTTGAACAGACTAAAAACAAACTGACGCAGTTTGCAATCCTAAGACGGTAAAGTACAGGCACAGGGCAATAAATCGTGTCTCCTCTTACCTGCAGTAAACCCAAGTTTTTATTAAGAATACGTTCCTGTTGTCACGGTACACAATGAATCGGCCATCTTTATTTTCTTTTGAAGAAAAGTAAGAAAAGCTATGTCAATATCGATTCTGTGAATTACTTGTAGTCAGTTGAATTTGAAACCAAGATAGCCCATTAAAATATTAACAGAAAATGAAAGTAAAATAAATATTGAAAATGAGAGAAACTAGCTATTTTCTATTTTTATTTTATTTTTACCTATTATTTTGGTTAAGATATTATTCACATTATAACGCTATTCAGTATGTATTTGAAGTGGAGCAGTCTTCGTCACTGAAATCGACTACACCGTTCAAATGCAGGGAGGCAACCAAACAGTACACAGAGCTTCATTTTGATTTATTATTTAGTGCTGGGTCGAGTTTGAAACGATCAAATCGAGCGGGTTTTCGATCGAGTCCTCTAAAATCGAGTCGGTTTCGGGCGGGTTTCGAGTCAGTGACGTCATCGAGCAGTGATTCGTTTGAAAAAAAAAAACACGAGCAACTCGTTTGCCACAGGAAACTTCACATACCCCTCCCTCTCTTATGTCTGTGGCTGGCTTGACTGCAGCTGGTTATGATGGGGGCTGCCAGATGGCCAAGTTCAAAATTGGTTACTAAGAAACGCTTTTCTATTATTATTCATTAAAAAAAAAAAAATCTTTTATTTAAAAAAAATGAAAAGATAAGTTTATCCAACTGTAGTCGATTGTTTTGTTAATCAAAACAAATGAGTTTTTCAAGGGAGTCAGAATGCTTGTGGTGTTGGGCTATTTGGGGTCTATTTGACTACTTGGGCAAGAAGAAATCTGGCTGTCTGGCAGCCTTGATTATGATCGTTCGTCGCATCACACACACATACACACACACACACACACACACACACACACACGCCATCAAACAGTTGTTGATGGTGAAGGGTTGAGACCCCCCCCCCCCTCCCACCACCATCATCCCGCTGTCACCTTAACATTTCATATTTATGTCGCGCCAAAAGTTGTCGGCCGCCCCACCTCCCATAATTTGTCACTGGTCGTCATCGCCTCTTGTGTGTGCGGGAAAGGTCGTGCCTTTCATTTCATTATTTGAAAAATAAATGAACAAGAATGGTGTGTTTTTATTAGGTAGGTAGATAATAATAATATTTAGCAGGTTCCACACCCAGACACACACGGATTGCCCGGACACGATGATAACGATGCCGACGACAATGGATGACGATGATGATGATGATTATCGTGTTTCTGTTTAAAAAATGAAATACTTTAGCAGGTTCCACCCCCACCCCCCACACGGATAGACCGGACCCGAAGATGATGATTGTGGTTTTGCTGGCTGTTACGGCTGTGATGAGGATGATGATAATGATGATGATGATGATGATGACGATGGCGCAGATGGTGATTATTTGTTCGGTCGCTCAGTGGTACGGTGTCTCTTGTCACAAAATCAAGCCTTGTCAATGGCCGGATGAGTGACAGTGATTGTTGAAAATTGTGATCCAGACGTTAAGTCCGTGTGTCAGGCACTTGACTCAGGTGTGAATGTATTCTTATCTTATAAGCAATGACGGGTATTGTAAAGAGCTTTAATACAAAAAGACTCCAAACAGCGATCGGTACCTACTGTACGAAATGGATGTATGGTCGATATGGCGTGCCGGAGGAATAAATTAAATAAAATATTGTGAAGTTCATTGAGCATGGTAAATCCTTGGAAATGCGCTTTGAACTAATACACCTGCTAGACAACTCCGATTCCAATATAAACGACTGATTAATATTCCTATATATAAACTATAGTTAGCTGAAAATCTTTCTTTGTCGGGACTCCAAAAGTATGGAACGAATTAGACAAAGAAATCAAAGGGTCTTTTAGGAGCACTGATTGATTTTAGATTGATTATTACATTGAAATGTGTTGATATTTATTTTATCCATTATTATTAGGGTGGTGGTGGTGGTGGTGATGATGATGATCCCGCTGATATGATGGTGATGATAAATAAATTAAACATAATTCCCTTTATTCATCCCATAGGGGAGATTCGTCTTTCGGGTCTATTCTAAGGGAAGACTGGAATAACCCAAGCGATAGCCGCAGTGCAGCGCCGCAAATTTAGTTAGGGCAAGGTGACTTGCTCAAGACCACTCAGCGGCGGGTGATCGAACTCGGTACCTTTCGGGTGCCAACCAAAGACCGTACCGCTGCCCCTGATGATGATGATGATGATGATGATGATGATGATGATGATGATGATGATGATGATGATGGGAACTAACAAAGAATACACAGGCATCTAAAATTGAAACATTCCATATTCAAAGCTAATGTTTTACTTTAAAAAATTGAGCTTTACAATATCCACTAAATGTGATCAAAGCGCTTTGTAAAGGGGTCCCCGGTCAACAGCAACATTTAATATGTAGGACGGGACATGCCGCCTGTTAGGCGATATTACAATTTTTCAGACAAAGACAACGCTGTTAACGGCCAGGTACTCATTTTACACCTGAGTACGGTGAGAGAATGTGAGTAAAGAGCCTTGTCCAAAGACTCAACTATGCACCGAGCGCGAGGCTCGAACCCAGGACTTTCCGATCCCAAAGCGGGTGTCATACCACTAGACCATTATAATGCACGAGAGCCATGGTCGACTAGAGTACTACCTATAGTTACGTCATGACTAGACCACATAGCCGCACTACTGTAGGAGTGTTCATTGATAGAGAGATGCGTGTGTGTCATAGAAATAGCCTTAGTGTGTGTGTGTGTGTGTGTGTGTGTATGTGTGTGTGTGTGTGTGTGATAGTCAAACTTTAGTAGGTTTAATGAAGTCTTGTCACACACGCGTGATACACCTATACGAATTTCCCTGCCACTGCCACCCAGACACACTAACATCTGACAAGGAGTGAGGGCTGTGGAAGAACCACAGACTACCGTGTGCAAACATTGGCGATTGGTATCGGATGGCAAACTGTGATCGTTTGAATTTGAAATGATTCGAAACACTCGTTACCCCTCCGCTCGCTCGAATCCTGATCGTCTCAAGCTCGTCTCACGTGTCAAGATCGTCTCAAGCTCACAACCCGCTTGATCGTTTTACGATCGAGTGATCGTTTTACTAACTCGCTCTTCCGGCATTGAGATCGAGCACTGACTCGTGGCTTGGCGCTCGGTCGTCGATCGAGTAAAAGCGATCAAATAACCCAACACTATTTATTATAGTTGTCCCCCGTGGACCAGTAACTTGACTGCCGACTGCTTGTTTCATTTCAATTCATTTGTCCTGTTACTTGTTACAGTTACAGTTACAATGTACAGCTTATGAAACTAGAAAGGTAAAAATAGCATATTATTGTAAAAACTGAGAAATTGTTTTGGTATTTTCTAAAACTGAATCCATATTTCACACACCTAATAATCCAGCTCTATTTTGTTGTCAAAGCTACAGCAGTGTGAACGTTTGACGTCTGACTTTCACTTTCTCACTCAAAATCAAAACAATAGGAGTTCGGAGTGGAGGATTCAAATTCATGTCGGAAGAAATATTGTACTTGTACTTTTACTTTTATGATCATTTTAATTGAATTTAGTCAAAATCACCAGAATTACACATTTGGTTACCCTTCCACATGTTCCTGTCGCTACCTTATTAATCTGTTGGGATGTGATTATTCCCAGACACATATTTGAAACTCCGCCCTTTTAAACAATTATAATCCACATTCCAGAATATGGACGTGAACAAATAACCATTATGTGTCTTTAGCGCTGGTGGTAGGGCCTCAGTGGGTACTCTACTGTGTCAAATACCCTCCTCCCCCTCCTCATCATGGTAAGGATCTAGTGGCTTTTAGTAGGGACTCAGTGGCTAATATTAATAGTATGGTGGCTAATAGAACTGGTGGTAGTAGAGACTCATTGGCTAATCGCTATGATTATCCCCAGACAGGTGTCTGGGGATAATAAAAATTTGTTAACCCCAGACACCTGTCTGGGGATAACGAATTTTCATTATCCCCAGACGCATATTTGAAACTCCCTCTTTTAAACAATTATCCACATTCCAGAATATGGAATGTTTCCAGATGCACATAGAAATAAGGAAAGTTAATAAAATATCTATAAAAACATAAAATTAACCAACATTAAAACCAGTTGTTACTACATATACACAATATGCGTCGACTTCGAAGTGGGTGTCATGGCCGAATGGTTTAGTCGTCTGCCCTGGAAGTTTGACCATAATCGACGTTGTGGGTTCGAATCCTGGTAACGTCACTTTTTTTTTTTTTTTTTTAAATTCCGTCTACTTTTTACAGAACGTTGAAAGGGATAAATGTCCCATCCATCCTCCCCCACCTCTTTTTTTTTTTTATTAAACTCTCTCTCTCTCTCTCTCTCTCTCTCTCTCTCTCTCTCTCTCTCTCTCTCTCTCTCTCTCTCTCTCTCTCTCTCTCTTGTTTTTTTCTAGTTTATAGCAAATATATTCGTCCCACTCCGATCTCAAATAGTGTCTAAAAAGAATAAATAATTAAAAAGCAAACAAACAGAAATATTCAGAGAGCGACCAAATGGTCAGATAGAGGAGAAAAAAAAACAATAATTGTTTTTAAAAATAAAAACAATAATTGTTTTAAAAATAAAAACAATTTAAGAAATTCATGCTCAGAAACGGAACATTTACATAAAGGTTTAGCAAACAAAAAACTCTAAGGTTTAGGTCAAAATATAAAAAAAAAAGAAAAAGAGAGATTTCCCTCGGAGCAGGGAATAGTGTTAACAATAATAATAATAATAATAATAATAATAATAATAATAGTAATAGTATGATAATAAGAGTATTAATAATAAAAATAATATTATTATTGATAATAATATAATAATGATTATGATGGTAATAGTAATAATAATAACAAATATTACAATTATTATTATTATTATTACTATTATTATTATTATTATTATTATTATTATTATTATTATCATTTGACCAAAAAAAAAAACAACAATAATAGATCTAGAGCAAATTAAATAATGAAATAATATTATCGGAGAAATAAAAAATTCAACTGATTTTAAAAAAACTCTTGCTCGGAACTCGGAACAAAAGTGAAAACAATGAAAATCAAGAAGAAAGAAAGAAAAAGTAAAAAAAAAAAAAAATGTGTGTGTGTGTGGTGTGGGGGGGGGGGGGGGGGTCGCGACTGGGTCAAATCTGTGCAGCTAAAAGGAGTAAAATGAAAGGTGGCCTAACCCACTGAGCTGCCTATCCACACCGCTATCGGAATATTTTAAATTCATATATGAGCTAAACATATTTCCACCATTTTTGCTTCCTTGTTTTGGTAGTTATTTTCATCTCTGATTCGAATAAAAATATGTTGTTGGATCTAGTTTTGTGGACGTGTGATACTAAATTGTATTGTCTTGTGCGAAGCAGACAGGAAAATAACAGGTGTGGGTTTTGGGCTTTGGGGCGAACAACACCATGGCCTAGGAATTCGTCCGCGACATAAAATTTATTCCCGGTCGTCCCCAAAATTGTGGCCAGAATGAGCAACTTATAGAAACAAGAGATGATCAATAAAGTTAACAGGTAGGTAGGTAATGAAAATTTAAATGGTTGGTGGACTATGAACAGATTTGATGATTAACAACTTTCTTCCTGGTTGAAAATAAAAGTCGAATTGCCAGTTTGACGTTTTCAGATCAAAGTAACAAAAGACATTTTATTGATCCATTTGCTTTAAAATATTTTTTTAAAAAGTGCTGGCTTTGACATTTGATCACTATTTACTTTCATCTTGTGTTAAATATCACTTGATATATTAACTGTTTTGGGACACAACCACTAGTATTTTTTCCAGAATATTTGGTATTTTTCACGCCTAGTTTGGCATTTTGCATAAAATCTTTCTGCCCACTTGCTACATGCGTCTGGGGATAGTATCCCAGACAGGTGTCTGGGATAGTATCCCAGACAGGTGTCTGGGGATAACAAAAATTGGTTATCCCCAGACACCTGTCTGGGGATAACGAATTTTTATTATCCCCAGACAGGCGTCTGGGAATAATGACAGCCTTGGCTAATAGAGCTGATGGTAAGGTCTCAGTGGACAATAGAGCTGGTAGTAGGGACCATGGATGAAAGTTTGCCGGCATATGCCGGAAATTCTGTTTTTTTAGTATTTTGACTCTTCTGCACCACTGGAACGTTAACTTTTAATATTCTTTCAAAGGTTAAGGTGACAATTGAACACATGTGTCACTTTTCTTTCATACTCATACATTTGATCTGTTTACACATCAGCTGATGAGTCACATTTTGAACTAGTACTATATTTATCTTTTCAGTTGGTTATTAAACGCTGGTTTTCACTAGTTGCATTGAATTATGCATATAAGCTTATTTTATACTTCAAATGGTCTCAGATTTCATTTAAGCTTCTAATTTTTTGTTAAATAGAACTTGTCAAGTGAAAATAAAATAGAACCAACATCTTTGACAATGAAGCCTTCAATCAAGGACTGTATTGACAATAAACGTAAACATAGATGGGTTATTTCCCTTTATAATACAACTGAAAATACGTTATTTTGATTGTTTACATTTATAATATTTTTTTCTTTAAATTTTGTATGAGTCTAATTTTTAAAATTATTATTATTATTAAAATGGGGAGCTGTAAGGACGCTGTAGGTTTTTTAAAAATGCACTAAGACTATTTTTGGGGTATTCAACTTGTATATCACATAGGTGGGTATTTCCCATTTTTTAACCAAAAGTAGTAGTAGTTGTGGTAGTAGTAGTTGTCACCATTGCTACAACCACCATCACAGCATTGACACTGCCACAACCACTACCATCACATCATTATCACCACGACCACTAGAGCATCATCACTACAACAACCTATACCAACACTAGCATCAAAACAAGTACCATGGTTGGGGTCTCTTGATCACTTCTTTGGGATGTTTCGAATTGTAATAGCCCTTGGTATTGCAATTTCTGAGCCTCTTACTATACAAATTTAAAGTGATGGCTTATCTTGGTGTCTCCATAAACCAGGTAATAGTAATGCTGTAATCACTAGAGAATGCTTCGAATGAGTGATGAAGATCAATTTGCTTTGGGTTTGGTGTTAGCTTATATATAAATTTTGTTTTCAATCATTCAGACTAAATACTTTTTTCTTTTTGCTTTAAAAAAAAAAACACATTTAGGGTCATAGTAATAGAATTAAATGTACTTTTCATTCTGGGAAGGTTGGCACTCAACCGGTGAGTCGTAGATCGCAAAAAAATTAAATTAGCATCTTTTCCAGGCAAACCGGCTTCACCGGTAGGGACTCAGTGGCCAATAGAGCTGGCGGTAGAGACTCGGTGAACAATAGGGCTGGTGGTAGGGACTCAGTGGCTAACAGAGCTGGTAGTAGGGACTCAGTGGATAATAGGGCTGGCGGTAGGGACTCTGTCGCTAATAGAGCTGGTAGTAGGGACTCAGTGGATAATAGAGCTGGTAGTAAGGACTCAGTGGCTAATAGTAAATAGTAATAGAGCTGTTGGGAAGGACTCAGTGACCAATAGGGCTGGTGGTAAGTAAATAACTCTGTGAAGTATTTGTTGCAATTCAATATTCTTTATTGATCAACAATACAGAAACAGGCTTAATACGGTACCTGTAAATAAACCCAATTCAATACAACAGTTAAAATATCCTCTAGTAGGGACTCCGTGGCTAATAGAGCTGATGATAAGGACTCAGTAGCTAATAGGGCTGGTGGTAGGGACTTAGTGGACAATAGGGGTGGTATTGATATGCTCTCAAAGATAATTTAACCCTCTAGTGTTCAGATTATTTTGGGGGGAGTAGATATATATGGCCATGTCAATCATGTAGACATCCTTTGATGATATAAGCCTACCCTTTGATGTCTGCAGTCGCCTTTTCGTTTTCTACGGTCACTCATGGCTAAACTCCGCCCATAAGCAATTTCATAGGTCCGTCCATCACCAAATTTCAAACTTTTGTTCTCGTGAGGTCTTAAGTTTTTTGATCGAAGTTATTATTATTATTATTATTATTATTATTATTATTATTATTATTATTATTATTATTATTATTATTATTATTATTATTATCCATCTCAAAATCGTTTTAACTTTCTTATCTTTTAGATGTATTTTCTCCACCTGGCCCTTAATACGGAAACATGGAAAAGCTTATAACTATTTGTATGACAGTGGCTGAAGAGCCTGGGGCAGCTCACAAACAAATGGTGCTCGCTGTGGAGGCAACCAAGTTACGCAATCAGTATGGATTAGATTTTAGAAACACCAGCTCTCTCTGTGTGAATGGGAAGGACCCTTTATATGAAGCATGTCGATCAGGAAACATACCTCTTGTCAAGGTAGGGTTTTTATTTTCACCGTGTGGTCAAATATGAATCCAAGTTTTCACTTTAAATTGCATGTATGGCTTACCAATGAATTAAAAAGTATTCTTTCTTGTGATGATAATAGTAAATCTTTATTGTCCGCAAAATGGAAAATTTTCAGTGGTTTACATTTTGCAACAATTGTTATAAGCATATAGATGCGTGATGTATGACATGATTATAATAATGGAAAATTGTGCACCAATTTTAGCAATAAACCCATTTCTTAAAATTTCATAGTCAGGGCAATTTTATTTTTGATCAACTCTCGTAAATATGTTGCATTGATGAGCACTCAGGGTTTTTTTTTTTTTTTCAACTTAAATTAAATATATCCAGGACCAGAACTGGATGTGATAGTTCATTATTGATTGTTGCATTGCATGTGACATACATCTATGTGGATGGAAAAGTTGATGCATAAGAATTTTTACTTTCATTATTTCTTTTTCTTTCTTTTTTTTTAGTTGTTTTTAAGCAGTGGAGCTGACCTGAATGTTATGGACGCCAGTGGCATGACACCACTTTACTATGCAATGACCAGCAGCTACGGTCGTCACAAGATGGTAGACTTTCTTTTAGAGGCAGGCTCCAACCCAAATCTCTACAGCCAGGGCAAGTGTCCTTTACTGGCTTCTTTCTATAGGATGAAAATTGATGTGAGTATAATTCAACAACAGCGTTTTAACAACGGTACATATTTTTAGAGGAAACAAATAAGATAAGTTTTTTTTTTTTTTTTTTTTAATTTTAAGAAAGAAAAAAGAATATACGAGAAAAGTGGTTTGTGTTTCAAAGTCAAAAGAAAGATACAAGATGAAATATTCTGTTTTATTATTTTTATTGGGGTTTTTTTAGTTTTGTGTTTTGTTGGGTTTTTTGGTGTGTTTTTTTGTTGTTTTTGTATTTTCGTTGTTTTTTCAAAAATTAATTAATTGATTGATTTTTTGTTTGTTTTCAATATTAATTGTGTACCAGACTGGTTTTCCAATTTTTCACTTTTGTATTTTCATTTATACTTTCTTAAACTTTAAAAAATATAATAAATGTTCTTGTTGTCAGTTTTGCTTTTAGTTCTTAAAATGTCCAAATACAATGCAGTATTATGCTTAGAGTGAATCGTTTGTGAAGAGAGGGAGAAAGATGTTAGATATACATTTCAATAGGAGCTTGTCATTTTCGTTTATTCTTTTTCTGAATAAGAGTGTTTTCTAAGCAATGAAATATTTTTCTCTTTACAATTTATTTAGTCTGCACTTTTTCACATCAATTGTCAATTTAAGATATTGCTGGGGGGGGGGGGGGGGGGTGTTTAAAATTTTTTGTTAAATTTTGATTTTGGGGAGGGGGGTGGTGGTGGTGGTTTTTGGGTGTTTTGTTTTATAGGTTTGTTTATTTTTCTTTATTATTGTTACAAACTTTCTGAAGATGCCGACAGCTTTCCCCTTTCAGTCCAAATTCCCTCTGTCTGACACCTAGACGTTGAAATGAATTTAATTTTCAGAATGAGAGAGATTGAAATGATTTTGCATGGCTTGTGTGTATGAGCACCAAGCATTCTGCCCGTGGGTGTTGATTGCACAGCACACAAAGATCATTGATTGTTGTGATTGCTTTTTAACAATTGTTAAAGTTACTGTTTTAATGACTGTTAAGCTGCTTGAAGCTGCGGGTGGTTGGATGGGAGCATCACCCTTGAATCATATACCTATGATGTTCGCATGGGTGTACGATCCGATAGTGATGTCGTTTCTTCTTCTCTTTACTAGCCTATCCTGCTTCTTTGGTTTGTGATTGTATTTTTGACAGGGGATATTTTTTTTTCTGTAAATCTTCTGCCTGTTTGTTCTTGGTTATTTATAATTTAGCTTATGATATCTTTAGGTTATGATTTTGATTTACATTTGTACTATTTTTGTTAGATTGCTGGCTTTTTTGTTTCAGCGGTCTCTCATATAACCTCAATTGTGTTGGAAGAGACCTAAAGCAACAAACAAACTGCTTGAAGCTCCTGTCAAAAGTATTGAGAAAAAAAATGAATGTAACAACTTTTAATGCTGTTATGTAATGCTTATTTGGCTTCACAAAATTCTGTATAGTGTGTAATTAAATATCTGGACGGACAAGTGTTATGAAAGTAAAGTAAAGTGTTATGAGTAAAGAGCCTTTACCAAGGACTCAACTAGGCACTGAGCGAGGCTCGAACCCAGGACCTTCCAATCTGAAAGCGAGTATCATGTCACAAGATGACATAGTTGTTACCATCTTCCTGGAATATATTTGTATCTCCCTCCCAATTGACATTAATTTGTGGTTTCTGTTGTGTTGCTGTTCTACCTATTATTTTTTTTTTTTTTTTTTTTTCAGTTTTCCTTGTACATTTGGATACCATTCTTTGTTTTGCCGCTGTGTAGTAGCTTGTCCTATAAAGGGGGTTTCTCTTCATTCCCAGCAATTAAGTCTATGTCGTCTACAAGTTTTAGATAGAATGTTCACCTGCCATTGATAGACATTGTGGTATGGCGACTAGGTAGACATAATTTTCTTAAGAAATATACTGATGAGATTTTTATCATTATTATTGTTGTGTTATTGTTAGTTATTATTGTATTATTACTATTATTATTATTATTATTATTATTATTATTATTATTATTATTATTATCATAATTATCATTATTAATATTATTATTATTAGCTTTCTTCTTCTTATTATTATTATTGTCACCATCATCATCATCGTCATCATCATCCATTCATTTGAATTCACTTACAATATTTAATCATTTTTTATTGCTATTTGTTTATTAATGAACAAGCTGATTCCTGCCAACAATTACCTTGATGTAAACATCTAGTATATCTCCACTTTACCGTTCACATTCTCTTTGACATTCCTCGTTTCCAGACTTCCCTCATGCTCATCAAACGAGGTGCCGATGTCAACAATGTTATTCTTCCATCCTTCTGCTTTGTTGAATCTGTGTTCGCTCTTAACTCCAATCTAGTCATGATCGCATCCGGCGTACGATTCAATCTGGAGGAATTTGACCAGCTCATACGACTGGCCTCGGATATTGTCTGTGCTGGACTTCTCCCTCGCATATTTTACCTCCATGGAAGAAGATTTCTTCGGGAGGGTTTCACAGAGAACGAAATGTCTGCTCTGTGGATGTTTCAATGTCTGTGCATGGCTGTTGGATTTCGGGTAGACCAGAAGTCGATTAGAGGGGCCATTACGGACATACAACAAGCTATCGCTTCAACAACTAATTCCACCGAAATGGGAGATTCAATCCATTTATCATGCTTAAGGAAACATTTGGAGAGAATGCATGCAATGAATAACATTATGGGTAACCCTCTGTCTTTGACACGCCTTTGTCGTATGTCTATACGAGGTCACCTCTCATTGTCATCTGCTACAGATACAGTGACTAGCTGTGCTCCACCAAAACATTTAAATCAAAAAATTGCTTTGTTACCCATACCCAATATGTGCAAAGATTTTTTGACATTGAAATCATTGTAATTTCCTTCTTTTTTTTTTTGTAAATTATTATATCTATATTCAGAAATCTATATTTCTATTTCAAGAGGTCCCTGCCTAATAAGTGGCCTTTTGGGCCACAGCATTGCAGGGCTGTTGGTCAGAGTGTGTATTATTGTATGGTGAGGACACCTATATGAATACTAGTAGTAGGGTTTTACCCATTACTTTCCAAATAAGATAAAATGGCTATATTTTCACAGGGTAAGATTGGAATTTTTCCTGGGTTTTTTGTTTTGTTTTGAGTTTTAAAAAATGTTTATTATTATTAATATTATTATTATTATTATTATTATTATTATTATTATTATTATTATTATTATTATTATTATTATTATTACTACTATTATTATTCGTATTATTATTTAATTTTTTTTTCTGATTCAAAAAAATTGTTTGGGGGGGGGGGGGAACAAGTTGGTTGGTTAGGCTCTTCCCTCTACTTCCACTCCTCCACTCCCTAAACCGCCATAAACTTCCCCTGATTGACCAAATGATAACCCGCTGTAACACTGTAATCATGAAATTTCTCACCTACTGGGTATCTGACTTAATTTTATTTTGTGCATTGCTATGTGGTCTAATGGTATGACACTCGCTTTCGGATCGGAAGGTCCTGGGTTCGAGCCTTGCTCGGTGCATAGTTGAATCCTTGGAGAAGGCTCTTTACTCACATTCTCTCACCGTACTCAGGGTGTAAAATGAGTACCTGGTCGTTAACAGCGTTGTCTCTGTCCCAAAAATTTGAAATATCGCCTGACAGGCGTCATGTCTCGTCCTACATGTTATGTGTTGCTGTTGGCCAGGGACACCTTGTAAAGCGCTTTGAGCACGTTTAGTGGATATTGCGCTATATAAAAGCTCAAGTTTTGTTTAGTTTTGCTCTGGAATCAGCTGCAGAGTATAAACATGCCATTCGTCTCTCAATGACAGTTAATATAACAAATGTCCTCACAAGGTGGGCAGGAAGTCACTTGCTTTGTCTGCTATCCCCCTTTATCTGTTTTACGAGTTGCTTTTTGTCTTTGTCTTGGAATGGGATTACTTGGTTTTGTCCTAGCCCTGGTCGGAGTCCTCGACTGAGAGGAAAACAGTTCAAATATATATAGCTATAGTTTTGTGAAATGATATTCTTTTCCTTGTTTTCCGCTGAAGCCCTGTGTTCCACAAAGAATGTGAAGGATTAATTGTATTACAAAGTGGGTTAATAAGCAGTGACTTGGAGTAACACTATATACAATAGTCAACCTTTGTCTTCAATCCACAGAGGTGGAATTCCCTTTCTACACTACCAGGGGAATGTTGGCTTCTCTGGGCTGCATTGGTTCACACCTTTGTTACCGCTCCCCTTTCCCCCCTATTTCAGTTACCTTGTCTCATATTCTGAACGCTCCCCCTCCCCCTATTTCAGTTACCTTGTCACATCATTTAGTTTTACCGGGTTCCGGGAGCGATTTAATCTTTAAAATTTGAAAACAAACGAACATTTCAATATTATTATGACATGGTAAACCAGACCACAAAAATTGAATTAGCAGATGTCTTCATTTTGAGTACTATGCTTAAATTAATATTCTATGGACTGCTATGTTTGGAGTTTTGAATGAATTGCCCAATACTGCTGCACTATCTCGGGAAGGCGCATTGGGAATGAATTAGTAATTTAAAATACTTTTATTATACTCTTCACCCCTCAAATATACTTCAGCCATTAATTTCTCATAAAGATTTATCCTTTAAATAAACAAAACAAGCTTTTATATAGCACAATATCCACTAAATGTGCTCAAAGTGCTTGACCAACAGCAACATGTAAAACAAGACATGATGCCTGTCAGTGTCAGACGATATTAGTTATTTTTTTTAAACGATAGAACTGTTAACGGTCAGGTACTCATTTTACACCTGAGTTTGGTGAGAGAATGTGAGTAAAGAGCCTTTCCAAGGACTCAACTATTCACCAAGCAAGGCTCGAACCCAGGACCTATTGATCCAAAAGCGAGTGTTATACCAGAAGACCACATAGCCACACAAACTTAATTAGACATACTGATTAAAGTTTGACATCGAAAATTCACCTTAAGAATTATCATTGTGGTAAAGATATATGAGTAAACATCAAAATGTTTTTCTTTGGTTTTAACCTTGTACTGTTAGCTATAAATTTGGATATAATGTATTGTGTATGGTGATTATGGTCATATGTTTTACCAAATTATAATCTGTGATAAAATCCGTTGTTTTATATGATGATAAATATTTATTTAGAAAACAATGTTACCAATAAATATTCACATACAATAAACGTCAATCGATACTAACATCATTCTTTGTTGTCGTGGTTGGGGTCTTCTGCCCTCCCATGGTGGGCAGGAGGTCACCCACTGTGTTTTTAATCTCCCTTTATCAGTTTTCCGAGTTACTTGGTTTGGCCTGCCCATGGCCAGAGTCCTTGGCTGGGAGGAAACGGTCAAATTTATAGTTATAGTTTAAGGGAGATGGTAGTTTTTTGCTTGTAAATAATCTCTTTATATATGTGTGTGTATGTATATATATATAAACATTTGAACGATAATTAAGATTGTTTGACTTTTACAACGTTGTTATTGGACTATACAGGGACGACGGACTCGCATTGTGCAATAAAACACCGAGACAGACAGAATTAATAAAGAAAAAAATATGCAAAATCTTCCAGGACAACAATCTGAAAATTACAATCAAAGCCAACAAAAAAACATTCGACTTCCTGGACATAACCATCAACCTAAACGACGGCACCTATCAACCATTTTCAAAACCCAACATCCCATTGTACGTTCATAGACACAGCAATCATCCCCGAGAGCATTAACAAACGACTAGCTAACAACTCTACAAACAACAACCTATTCAACGATGCAATCCCACCGTACACAAACGCACTACAAAAAAGTGGATATAACTACAAACTAAAATATGAGGAAGAGACCATTACAGGCCTGTAAATCTTCCGTCAATTGTCGGATTTCCGACAGTACGATTTTGCTCTATAAGTGCTAAAAAAAAAAAAAAAAGATAATAGTAAAAAATAAAATTCGTAACGTCAATAAAAAACAAAATAAAAAACTTTTATTTCGTTCCTCGAAAAAATTAGATTTTATTCCGTTTCAAATGCCGACTTAAGACAATAAAATGGGTGGGGTTCCTGACCTCCCATAGTGGGCAGGGAGGTACTTGCTGTGTCTTCTATCCCCTATATCTGTTTTCCAACTTGCTTTCTGTCTTTGTCTCGGAATGAGATTACTTGGTTTTGTCCTGGCCCTGGCCGAAGTCCTAGCTGGGAGGGAAACAGTCAAATGCATAGTTATTGTTTTGGGAGATGATATTTTTTTCAGGGAGGAGAGAGAGACAGGGAGGAATGGAGAGAGATAATTCATGCAGTATCCGAAGCCTGGACCAGGCATGGAACCTAGAAGAAGAATTTTTTTCCTTGTAAATCATCTCTCTGTTATGTATTATTATTTTTATTTTGAATGTATAATGCAAGCATTTGAGTGTGTTCCTCTTTGTTGGATTTTGTGCTTGTGTCTGGATGAGACTTGTAGGTGATTTCAAACTAAGTACATTGGTGGTATGCTCTTGGAATCTACATCTGATCCCTATGTGTTCTCAGTTCCCTTTGTCTTACTTTTTCTTGGGTGCTTTAATTGTAATTCTAGAACTTTTTACTATCCCATTTTCTTCCTTTTTACTGGCGCTGATATAACCTAAATGTGTTGCAAGCGCCGTAAAACCCTTAAAAACAAAACAAAAACAAATGCATAGTTATTGTTTTGGGAGATGATATTTTTTTCCTTGTAAATCATCTGTTATGTCCCCTTTGTCTTCCTTTCTCTTGGGTGCTTTAATTGTAATTCTAGAACTTTTGACTATCCCATTTTCTTCCTTTTTACTGGCGCTGATATAACCTAAATGCGTTGCAAGCGCCGTAAAACCCTTAAAAACAAACAAACATAAAACAATAAAACAAAAAAAAAATTTATTTGTCGCATCAAAGACAAAACAAAACAAAAGCTATAATATTATCATGTCACCTACACGCTCCGCTAGCCGTGGATGTATTCACTGCCTGCTTCTGTGCCACAGCCAGCGAGAGAGAGGTCGCGAAGTTCGCACGAGTTGTCTTCACACACACACACACCTAGTCAGTAAATCACGCACACACAGAAGTGTGTCGAACCGAACCGGAAGGTTTCTCTCTATTTTGCTACTGACACACATGCATATCTCCGGTTATTACTTCTCAATCTCTATATTTTTTTGGTTCCGTCCAGATGTGAACCGGAAATAAATAATGGGAAATAATTATTTTTCTTCGAAATATATATTCTTCCTCGAAAGCTCTCGCACCACCTCCTCTTCTTCTGCATCTTCATCTTCTTCTTCTATTTCGTTGTCGTCGTTGTCTTCTTCTTCTTCTATAAGAATTAATCCAAATAAACGAAAGAATCAGCGTAAACATTAACACAAACAGGAGCGAAGATACACATCCTTCAAAAGGGTAGGAATTGTTCTCTTCCTTTCATTTTACAACGAACTCAGACCTGGGCCCTCAAATAATTGGGATTTTTTTTTTTTTTTTTTGGTACCATAAAATAAGGACCTTGTTATAAATGAGAAGAGGAAAGTGGCATGATTTGACTAGTCAATTGACGTGTCAGTGTCATATCTGTGTTGTGTCCATATTTTTGTCCTGTTGTGTCTATTTTCGTGTGTTCAAAAAGTTCCGACAATTTTTTCACCAACTATTTACAGGCCTGCCATTACCACCCCAACAAAAAAACGACAAAGAAAACGACACATAACATGGTTCAACCCACCCTACAGCAAGAATGTGACAACTTCTATCGGTAACAAATTCTTCAATCTACTACAAAAATGCTTCCCTCCCGGTCACATTCTACACCCAATCATGAACAAATACACCTGCATACCAATCATACAAAACATTATTTCCTCCAACAATAACCGAAAACTATCACTATCACAGCCAGATCAGCCCAGCAACAACCTAGAGAAAAAATGCAACTGTAGGTCCCAGACAACATGCCCACTAAACGGCAATTGCCTGACTCAAAATGTAATTTATCAAGCCACAGTAACACGACCAGACACACCAAAACAAGAAACATACATTGGCCTCACGGAGTGTTCATTCAAAACCAGATACAACCTGCATACATCTTCCTTCAGAAACATACACAAACGACATTCTACTACACTAAGCGAACACATTTGGAACCTCAAAGAAAAAAAACATACAACACAGCATCACATGGAAAATCATCTCCAGAGCACAGTCGTACTCCCCCTCTTCTAAGATTTGCAACCTCTGCTTGGAAAAAAGTTTTTCATCATCACTAAACCGAATATAGCAACACTCAACAGAAGAAACGAACTAACTTCCTCATGCAGACATAGAAACAAACACCTTTTATGTAATTACGAACCTCCATAAACACGACTCTATAAAAATACGAAAACACAACAATCTACACTTTCACTTCCATTTCCTGATGAGAGCAACGCTCAATAACAACGTTGTAGAAGTCAAACAATCTGAATTATCTTTCAAATGTTTATAAATAGCTCCTTAAAATATAGCTCCTATAAAATCATGTTACAAATAGAATAACAGTACATAACAATAACAGAGAGATGATATACAAGGAAAAAAATATCATCTACCAAAACTATAACTAAACATTCCACTGACTGTTTCCCTCCTAGCACAGTAAGCACCTCCCTGCCCACCATGGGAGGTCAGGAACCCCGCCCAGGTTCTCAAGAGGAACATTATTCTATTACCTGTGCACATCCAGAAATGATCGGCGACATGGCTGGATCGATAGATATGTCTCAATTATACACCATTTTCTTATATTCAAAGTAACTACAGGAACCAAGCTATCTAAGATGCCGGTGTAAATAAGCCTTTGTTCAATTTTTAGTGCGGTATCAAAAAAAATAAAATAAAGAATTTTGTGATTGAATGACAATGCAATAAATTTATTAAGTCGAGGCATTTCACAAAATGTATAATTTTTTAAAATTACAGTAAAATCGTAATCTTATCTTTCTGATATGGTGACAACAATGGACAATAACGATGAAGATGATGATGATGATGATGGTAAAAGTGACAGATTCCATTCATAAGGCCCTGTGTTCCTGTCACTGTGTAGTATATGATGATAGGAAGTAAAACAGGGAAAAGAAAATCATATTAAGTACACTTAAAACAGGAAAATCAGTAAAACTTTGTTCGATCTTTAACTAGTATATAAGTATTCATGTCTATAAATACATAATAAAATTACAGTTGTAGCGACGTTTTGGGAACAGCAGTGTTCATCATTCCATTTTAAAAATTATGATTACAATAAAATCAATACAAACATTCCAGTAACATTAGAAATCAAGATTGCCTAACTTAATGGGTCTTCGTACTGTATACATTCAAGTACACACACACACACACACACATATATATATATATATATATATATAAGGAACGAACTTGACGTCAATTAGCTCTTTCTTATTTTGCGACAGTATTTTAGTGATTAGTTCTCACTAAATTCTATCAATCAGACTAAACATTCAAGGTTCAACAGTTATGTAAGTTGGTGCGTTATGTCCGGCTGGTGGATGTTGCAAGTATTTTACCTAAACGCATGGCATCAATACTTTCAATGACTCTTTTTATCTTATTGTTCGTGAGTACCTGCACCATTCAGCCCACCCTTTTTCAAATGCAACATTTGCAATTTTTGACCCACAATTTGAAATATTATGGCAAATCCATTTTGGAGACTTACATATAGATGGAATGAAGGTGACACCACTCAGCTCTTTGTTATTATTATTAAACAGCCATTTTAATTATTGGTTCTCCCTAAATTATATCAATCAGACTATAAACCTTTAAGGTTACACATAGTTTTGTGTGTTGGTACTTTATATCCAGCTGGTGGATGTGAGTATTTTACCTAAACTAGAACGCATAGCATCAATTCATTTTTAGGCATTTGGAGCCGATTTCAGGCCTGTACCTGACTAATTTACAAAAGTTACAGTACAGCAGATAACATATCAAATAGTAAACAAGGCTTTATATAGAAAAATCAAATGGAATGAGATCAATTTTTCTTTTTTCTTTCGTTTTCCGTTATACACTGTTTCGTCACAGCAGGAAATACAATTCTTATAAACTTAGCTGACCCCGTCAGGTTGAACTTTACTGTTTATGTATTAAAATAAATTATCATGCTTTTCTGATACCGTGGAATGGGGTGACTAAGGCCAGCCCCCAAATGTGCCCCCAAGATTGAACATTATTGAACAAATATGGTAAACTATGGTCTTAGACAGACTGGCCTACTTGAAATGTTAAAATTCGTAGTCTTCAGAGGGGAGAGATAGAAGTTACTCTAATTAACTGTACAAATTAATATTTTACCCTTAGCAATATTAACCCTAGAACTGTGAACGTGAGGGCCGATTTCACTCTAACCAAAAATCTCAACTTTTGTCAGGATATGGTTTCCATCGCTCTCTGCAATTGATAAGTAACTGTGAAAGGACTCAAGCTTCTCTAGAAGCTGGAGTCGCATTGCAGATACTGATCTCTTGCTGGTAAACGATGGAAACAGTCATATCTTGACATAAGTTGTTGAGTTGACTTGAAATCGGCCCCCAGTTCTAAGGTTAAATATGCCTTCAAAACCCTGAATAGATGCTTTATGGCACCGAAGATTTCTTTTTAACAAATTGTATTGAATCAAAAATGTCTATTTATTTCTCCCGTTGAATCCAAAAATTCGTATTTTCACGAATTTTTCCTAGTAGTATGCAAGTTGCTTAGACTACTTTTAAAAACATCTGTACTGTATATGATTTATCTTGACATTGAAATTACCTGTCCAATCTTCTTTTTCTAAGTCTAAGGTTTGGGGAAGGATGAAATCGATTAATTAAAAAATTATACGAGTCTTACCTTGGGAAGACGAAGTATGATGATAATTATTCCGTCTCTTAATGCTGAAGGAGTCAATTGGAGGAAGCGCTGCGTCACGTGATCACTATTTAACTCCGAAAAAGCTGCCCACAACAAGTGTGTAGTAATGATAATACACAACTAAACTAAGTACTCTATGAACTTATCCCGCGATAGGTTACACATGTGTAATATATAGCACAATTTCACCGAAAAACAACAATAATACTCAATATAGAATTATAATCATATTAATAGTAAGGGCAAGGGAGGGAAGGGCAATTGACTCCTTCAGCATTAAGAGACGGAATAATTATCATCATACTTCGTCTTCCCAAGGTAAGACTCGTATAATTTTTTAATTATTCCGTCTACTTTAATGCTGATAGGAGCCACTTGGAGATTTCAAAGCAGGGCAGGTTTTGAGGATAGTACTGAATTTGCAAAAGATTCCGAATGAGATTCAATGGGCTTTTTATAGAATCGAGCAAAGGTAGACTCCCTTTTCCATCCTGCCGTATTAAGTACATGCCATATATCTACACCCTTAGCTGCTGAAGAACAAGATGCTGATCGTGTGCTGTGTGCTTTAAATATGTTAGTATCCACTCCTGACTTGGTTAGGATAAGTCTAATCCAACGTGACAGTGTATCCTTGGAGACTCCTAAGTGAGGGCTAAGGGTGCTAATAAACAATTTATTAGAAGATCGAAGTGGTCTAGTCCGTTTCAAGTATGCTCGTAGATATGTCATAACACAAATCCGCCTGTCCTCATTAAATGCATGGAGTGTAATAATTGTTTGAGGATTAGAAGGCGAGTTATGTTTAAGCAATTTACTAATATGGAATATAGCTTTGCTATCATGAATAGATAAACAAGATGATTCAATAGTCATGGCATGAAATGATTGGCACCTATGTCCCGTAACAAGAGCACATAGCATAAGAAGTTTGGCTCCTAACATTTCTGAATTAAAAATTCACCCCATACACCGGAGCACACTCAATGTCTCAATCGTTTCTATGTTATATGTTTGTGTTGAGAATATTGGCTTAAGCTTAACTGCTGGTCAAAATTATTCGCGATGGTGGTGTACGAACGAATCGGCGGTCTCAAGAAGTGGGTGAGAGAGGGATCTAGTAATGACTTTGAGTTTGAAACGAATATTTTTGTGTTCGTGGATAGCTCACACGGTAGAGCCACACTCTCACCTGCCAGGCGGAGTTGTCGTACCAATAAGGTCGCAGGTTCAAACCCCACCACCGCCGCGAAAAATTTTTATTCTCTATTGTCTTCTGGCACTTTTCTATTCACTTCATATCTTGTTGTTACCAACATAAGTGCCTGCTCCACTCACTTTTCTGAATTAAAAATTCACCCCATACACCGGAGCATACTCAATGTCTCAATCGTTTCTATGTTATATGTTTGTGTTGAGAATATTGGCTTAAGCTTAACTGCTGGTCAAAATTATTCGCGATGGTGGTGTACGAACGAATCGGCGGTCTCAAGAAGTGGGTGAGAGAGGGATCTAGTAATGACTTTGAGTTTGAAACGAATATTTTTGTGTTCGTGGATAGCTCACACGGTAGAGCCACACTCTCACCTGCCAGGCGGAGTTGTCGTACCAATAAGGTCGCAGGTTCAAACCCCACCACCGCCGCGAAAAATTTTTATTCTCTATTGTCTTCTGGCACTTTTCTATTCACTTCATATCTTGTTGTTACCAACATAAGTGCCTGCTCCACTCACTTTTCTGAATTAAAAATTCACCCCATACACCGGAGCATACTCAATGTCTCAATCGTTTCTATGTTATATGTTTGTGTTGAGAATATTGGCTTAAGCTTAACTGCTGGTCAAAATTATTCGCGATGGTGGTGTACGAACGAATCGGCGGTCTCAAGAAGTGGGTGAGAGAGGGATCTAGTAATGACTTTGAGTTTGAAACGAATATTTTTGTGTTCGTGGATAGCTCACACGGTAGAGCCACACTCTCACCTGCCAGGCGGAGTTGTCGTACCAATAAGGTCGCAGGTTCAAACCCCACCACCGCCGCGAAAAATTTTTATTCTCTATTGTCTTCTGGCACTTTTCTATTCACTTCATATCTTGTTGTTACCAACATAAGTGCCTGCTCCACTCACTTTTCTGAATTAAAAATTCACCCCATACACCGGAGCATACTCAATGTCTCAATCGTTTCTATGTTATATGTTTGTGTTGAGAATATTGGCTTAAGCTTAACTGCTGGTCAAAATTATTCGCGATGGTGGTGTACGAACGAATCGGCGGTCTCAAGAAGTGGGTGAGAGAGGGATCTAGTAATGACTTTGAGTTTGAAACGAATATTTTTGTGTTCGTGGATAGCTCACACGGTAGAGCCACACTCTCACCTGCCAGGCGGAGTTGTCGTACCAATAAGGTCGCAGGTTCAAACCCCACCACCGCCGCGAAAAATTTTTATTCTCTATTGTCTTCTGGCACTTTTCTATTCACTTCATATCTTGTGGCTCCTAACATAAAAAGGTTAAGATCACGAGCAGGGGAAAGTGATCTTAAATAATTTAACACAGTAGATATGTCCCAAACAGTAGTGTAACGGGCACGAGTGGGTCGAGAATGAAATACACCTTTCATAAATCTACACACTAGCGGATCTGAACCAGTCTCGTTCAATGTTGACACTGCTGACCTCGCTGTATTGATGGCACTGTATCCCAATCCAGATTGAAATAATATTGTCAAAAAAGCTATAGTAGTCTGAACATTTTTACTCATAGGGTCCACCCCATCAGCATCACAAAACTGGATAAATTTCAGTAAGTAACTATTGTACTGTTTTTGGGTGTTGCGACGCCAACTTTTCATAATTATTTTTAAGGCGTGCTTGGAAACTCCTTGTTTCCGGATTTTTGCCCTGATAAGAGACAAGCCATCAACTTTAGTTTTGGATACAAAGGGTGCACAGCTGCCCTGTCTGATGCCAATGTCAATAGGTGTTTTGAGGCTTTTAGATGGACCGGGGGCGCTATCAGCATAGTCATAAGTTTGGGGAACCAAGTCTGTGTTTGCCAAATTGGTGCTATCACCAACGCTCGCGATACTTTGTCTTGTTGTATCTTTTGTAGAGCCCTGGGGATCATATTGAATGGAGGGAATAAATACACAAATCCAGCCCATAAATGATAAAAGGCATTAATGGCACAGGCAGATGGGTCAGGATATAACGACATATATTTGGGAATAAGAAAATTGGTTCTAGAAGCAAAAAGATCAATTTCTGGATTTCCAAAATGATCACAAAGCTTATTGAACTCTGCTCGATTAAGCGACCACTCAGTATGAATAGATAATTTTCTACTATAATCATCAGCAATGGTATTTTCCACTCCGGGAATATGACATGCTGAAATCCATATTCCCCTGGTTTTGCACCATAAAATTAACTCTCGTGTGATGTCATTGCATTTAACTGAATGGGTTCCCCCCATGTTATTAATGTAAGAAACAGCTGTCATATTATCTACTTCTACCCGAATGTGACAATTGGAAATATCTTTGCACAAAGATTGAAGTCCTAAATAAACTGCTTTTATTTCTAGAACGTTGATGTGATCCATCTGCTCTTCTTCCGTCCACATACCCTGTGTGGCAACATCATTCATAATTGCTCCATAGCCATGACCTGAAGCATCAGTTCTCATCACAAAAGAAGGGTTATCTATATGTAATCGTTTCTTACTGTGGACGCCTTCAGACTTCCACCATTCTAATTCAATAAAAGATTGAACTGAAACTTTAATATATCTATCAAAGTTATATACTTAAAATGGCGATAACGCACAAAGGAGTTGAGATGTTTTACATTTAATATCATTCGATACTTTTTCCTCTGCTCACCGGGTATAGCACGTTTCTCCCTAAGGAAAACATTATTAACAAAATCACCCTCCTCCGGTGTACATTTCTGGATAACACCATCCCTTTCATATTGTATTATCATCTCCTGTAAAGCTAACTTTTCATCCTGTTTAAATTGGATAGTATGAGCTGGTTTCATTTGAACAGGAGGGGACAAAAAATCAATTGCACATCCAGAAATACATTGAATAATAAAAGGATCAGAGGTATACATTTTCCAAGTAGATATAAATAATTTAGTTCTGCCCCCATGCAAATGGGTTACCTTATCCTTTAATTCCTCCTTTTGAATGTGTGTTGCTTGTGGTGTTGTTTGTGGTTGTTCCATGTCCTTGTATTCCCCCGAAAGGTGTTTGTCCCCCCTCCTTGACCTTTCCATGGTTGACCTTTGCCTAAAAAAGGAAACCTTTTCTGGCCATGGGACGGGTACGGGGAAAATCTCCTTGTGGTTTTTGCCACTCGAATAGAATCGTTCATGTCTTTAATCTTATCTTTAATGTTGCTCCCAAATAACTTGTCACTAACAGGATAGGAAGCGGTACAGAGAGCGTTGAGGTCATCTCTAATTTCACCGCGAAGTGACTGTCTTCTATAAATATCCAAACTATGAGAGGCATTGGTGAGCAAAGCGACTCCATCCGAAATATTTTCCAGTACTTCTTTGTTATCTCCTTTCACCATCTCCATAGCCCTGCAAACAGCAGTAATGCCTTTCATAAGCGATACCTGCACTTTCTGCAAGGATGCGTCCCTCATTCTAGAGGCAGGGGATATCTGTTTAAAACCTCCTCATTGCATTGGACAACCTCTAGTCTAGAGCAATTTGCTGGCACTGGATATTTTTCAGAGAGAGCAGTAATCGTATCCTTGGGCAGACCGTCACATAAAACCTGTGTAACACCAGTTGAAACATTCTCTGCCAGCACCTTCCCTTTCACTTCTGTCCTGCCTACCACATTCTCGAAATATGAGAATGCCTGCTCCATCATCCCTGCATCTCTACTACTGCCTGGCACCATATCAACTGACCGCGAAAGGTCAGCATTACATTCTACATCTTTACTGCCTGACCGCGAAAGGTCAGCATTACTTACATCTTTACTGCCTGATCGCGAAAGATCAGACTCAATGTCATCATTACATATTGGCCGCGAAAGGCCAATATTGACATTAGCATCTTCCTCCTCCATTTCATTAAAACGGTCAAAGGCCTCCTTCACCAATTTGTTGGCACTGGATATTTTTCAGAGAGAGCAGTAATCGTATCCTTGGGCAGACCGTCACATAAAACCTGTGTAACACCAGTTGAAACATTCTCTGCCAGCACCTTCCCTTTCACTTCTGTCCTGCCTACCACATTCTCGAAATATGAGAATGCCTGCTCCATCATCCCTGCATCTCTACTACTGCCTGGCACCATATCAACTGACCGCGAAAGGTCAGCATTACATTCTACATCTTTACTGCCTGACCGCGAAAGGTCAGCATTACTTACATCTTTACTGCCTGATCGCGAAAGATCAGACTCAATGTCATCATTACATATTGGCCGCGAAAGGCCAATATTGACATTAGCATCTTCCTCCTCCATTTCATTAAAACGGTCAAAGGCCTCCTTCATTTGGCTCACCACTGGCACCAATCCCATCAACACACTGAGTTGCTGTTTTATTCATTAAAGTCCAGTTCACTGCTACCAACGCTACTACTACCAGCACCGTAACTGCTCCCCTCCGTTTTCTTTCCTTTACCTTTCCCCTTCACACCTCTTACACTTCCTTTCCCAACACATTCCTTCTCGCTCGCCCCGTCTTTCACTTTAACCACTCCTTTCCCTTTCTTATCGTCCGCTCGGCTACTCTCGATTGTTTCTTTCTCCATCACTGACTCGGAACCAAAAATGGCGTTCATTGTTTGTAAACAAAGGGACCGAGATGGCAGGCGATAAATAGGTGTTAAACTATTGTTTAAAATTGCACAAGTTTTACGAATATATACACTATCCAGATGAATGAATTCACAACATATAAATTGAACACAATTCCGTTTGAAAATATAGAATAATAATAATATAGAATTTAAATCAAATTGAAGTTGGTGGGCTCCAGTGATCAACGCTAAAGCAACGCTAAAAAGTGATCACGTGACGCAGCGCTTCCTCCAAGTGGCTCCTATCAGCATTAAAGTAGACGGAATAAATGATGACCATTTTACCATAATTTTAAAATTTATTGGCTGGTCTTAGTCAGCCCAATGGCCTTAGTCGTCTCATTCCACAGTAGTGAAGTTATGCATCTACTAATATTTTTTTAAAAAGTCTTTTCATGATTCCTTAACCTGAGAGCAGCAGATGAATGGCAAGTTTGTTGTTAAGCAGTAAATTGGAAAAATGAGTAACTGTGACTCAATGGAAGACTGACCTATCATTGGAGTAAAATCCCTCAAATGGTTGGTGGTCTGTTTTGCGTTTTATGTGAGCTTCAATTTAATATACGAAAACATAATACGGACATTTTGGGTTTCCCCTTTATCAACAAAACAGAATGAATGAAACACTACAAACGAATGAGATAATGTATAGATAACGTACCAAATTGTCTCATTCGTCTGTAGTGTTTCATTCATCCTCTTTTGTTTATAAAGGGGAAACCCGAAATGTCCATATAATCTGTTTTCGTATATTAAATTGAAGCTTACATTCAATTTCACATTGTTATTTATTGCATTGTAAGTGCAATGCTTTATCCACTGGGCAATCTTCACCTCCCCAAGAGATCAAATGGTATCTTTTTAGAACAGACCTGTCGACTCTTTTCTTTATTTTGTTAAAGTCTTGACTTACACAAGTCACAAATTCTTTTTTTTTTAATGCTAACAAATTAATTCTTTTTTTTTTTTTTCAAACTTGTATACTTGTATCTTTGGTATATAAAAAAAACTAAAACAAATTTAGACCTCAATCTCAAATTTTTAAAACAGCAAACAACAAAAAACAAAAAACAACCTTGCATAACTATTCACAAAACATGATGTAGTGCGACACAGGCCAATGAAATGATCATAATTTAAGACCTGAGTGCACCTAGGCTGTAAACTGAGTGCATTCATTTTCGTCTGCTGAGTACCAGGTACCAGGTCGTGAATGACCAGTGTGCCATGGACGTTATACATTTCTGTAATTTACTCACAACAAACATAAAACATACCAGCACACAAATTTATGTGTAACCTAAAACGTTTAAATTACTATTTATACATTTATTTAGTGAGATCAAATTATACAAAAGATGTTCTAAAAACAATAAATTATGTGTGTTGTTTCACTTCGTTGGTAGAAAACTGAAATAAATTTTTATTCTAAGATAAAACTTTTGCGTTTAGTTCGGCAACTGAAAACGAGAGGGGTCACTTGCTTTGCTATGATAAAACAAGAGACAGACTGAGAGGAAAGGTCAAACTTAGAGCAAAATGGACCTGAAAGGAAAATGATTGCACTCAGTTTACAGCCTTATTTAATTTAGAGGATATACTCCAATGCGTTTCTTCAAATGGAAACTCAGCAGACGTTCATGTAAATAATATGGTCATGGTGATACGGAAGATTGTGATGATGATGAGATAATGATGATGATAACGATGACGGCAATCACAACAATGTTGATGACATACTGTTAAAATTTTGTGTAACCTTTCATAATTTATTTAGCTTTTAAATGGTGGTAAGAAAACAAAAGATTTTGAGATGGAATAGTTAAAAGAAGCACCCATGAAACGCGAGACAAATGGGAATTGGTTCAAATAGGAAACAGATGTAGATACCAAGAGCACACTATCAGTGTACCTAGTTTGAGATCACCTAAGACTCACCCAGACACCAGCGTCTCCACTAAGAGGAATACACTTAAATGTTTACAAATCATGTGTTAAAAAAAACTGTACATAAAAGAGAGATGATTTACTAGGAAAAAAATATCATCTCCCAAAACTATACCTATGACTGTTTCCATCCCAGCTAGGGTATCCTGCCAGGACCAGGACAAAACCAAGTAATCTCATTCCAAGACAAAGACAGAAAGCAAGTTGGAAAACAAATATCGGGGGATAGAAGACACAGTATGTACCTCCCTGCCCACTCTGGGAAGTCAGGAACCCCACCCAGCATTTCAATTGCGAGCATCAATCAACTCTGCCTTCAAAGTTAAATAAGGAGAGCACAGGATTGAGTATAGCTCACATCATTGTAAACAAGTTAATTTTTAGGCGCAATTTTAAAATTGGTTAATGTTGTGTATGTTCTAATAACAACTGCTCCGGGATTCCATTGTGACGTCGGACATTTTGTGTCTTTGGCTTTATCAGTTTTAGTGTGTCCTCACTCCATCTCGGTGGATTTCTTTTTGTGAGATAGGTAAATCCAAGGTTTTAAAAAAAAACACCAAACAAATGACCTCTGTCCTAAATCCCAAAAGAACGATCCTGGCATTTACCCAAATTGGTGAATGGGACTAGGATTACGTCGACACAAGTAGACAAATTTACACTAATCATTTACTTTTCTCTTTGTTCATTGTCATTCACGAATTAAGTGATATAATTATAAACTTTTAACTATATTTATATATATGAAACGAAGAAAAATCCTATTGGTCAAGAGATAGGGGGGGGGGGAGGATACATAGGTACATTAGTCTTTTAAACCTTTTATTCTGCTATTATTAAAAGGTCACACACAACTTTAACAAATTACAACCGAATAGAAAGATGGCATTGGCATTGTACAAAATTATATCAACTATGCGAGGAATAGGAAAATAATCATTACAAATTTGCATTAAGCATTATTATTATTATTACATCATCATAATAATAATAACAATAACAATAATAATACAATGAGTTGTGATGAAAATAGAATAATCTAATGATTGTTCAGCAGCCTCTCAGCCTCGCTCACTTTCCAACTCCTCCACACACAGAATTCAAATAAAAAAATAAATGAACATCTGGATTAAATCATTTAAAAAAAAAAAAAAAAATTTAAAAAGGCAGATTTGTCATGTTATAAATAAACCAGTTGTGGTAGTCGTTGGAACCAGAGACTTCCAAATATTGTTTATATATTTCATTTAAAAATAAACATTCCTTTTTTTTTTTTCATTCCCCGACTTCCAACTCCCAACCGCTTTTTTATTTACAGATTAATCCCATGTAAGTTTTCTATAAAATTAAAACCATTCACTAACTTCTTCAAGCTTTCATTAATGGTATCACTCTAACCGAAAACACGCTGATGCTCAGTTTTATATACATCTCACTCTCACAACCAACTTATTGATCTTTTTAAAAAGCTGTACACAACCAATTTAGTCACCAGTCTCAGTGACATCTCTCTATCCTCTCTCTCTCTATCTGTCTCTCTCTGTCACTCTCTCTCTCTCTCTCTCTATCTCTCTCTCTCTCATTCACTTACAGACACAAAAGCATGCACACACACACACAAATGTTGTTCTTCCTATTGTCCACACTCAACTGATTGTGTAGTTACTGGATGTAGTGACCACACTGTTAGTCGTCGTGCTACCATCCAAAATCTTTCCCGTCAATTTCTCCCTTTTCTCCATCATCTGTTCGTTGTGTGATCGCAGAGCCTGTAGGTTTTTCTTCACACGCAGGATGTTGAGACGGTTCGACGGGTGCTGGGCCCAACAACCTCGCATCAGCTTCTCCATTTCTAACATCAACTGAAAAACATTTCAAAACAGAAGGTTGAAAGTTTAATACCCTTTTTCAACTGACTACGGTTAGGGGTTATTTCAAAAGTTATACACCATCAACATCAATTGAATTAAATATCTAAAAGACAAAAATTGAAAGTTTAAGTTAAACTCCCTTTACATTTGATTGTAGCAATATTGTTTATTTTATGTATTTATTTTAAAATAATAGATACACTTCACTTTTTCTTTAACTATTACTTGTATTCATTCGCTTTACCCTATAAAACTATGTAAATATCATATTTTGATGTTTATTTATTTATTCATTTTTGTAATTCACATTTGTCAAACCAATTTCCTTATGAATGAATAAAGATTATTTATTCATTTAATAATTATTTAGGTTATTTCAAAGTGATAGGCAGTAACTCCATTGTAAAGTCTTAAGTTTAGCAATTAGAATGTGTGGAACAGAATTTAAAGTTGAAATAATCAGATAATTGAACCCCCCCCCCCCCCCCCCCCCCCCCTCTTTCTTTACCTTGTTATTGCAACATTAAAATAGATTTGACACAAAGAATCACATTTTGTTAAAAACTATTTATTTCTTCCTTTTCGATGTTGGTTTACTGTAACTTTGTGATTTGGTTTTTAAGGGATTTATGGCATTTGTGACATATTTTCGACATATTACGGCCAGCAAAAAAGGAAGAAAATGAAATGGTAAAAAAGTTATATGTTTACAAGTAAAAGCATCCAAGATAAAAAATAAGACAAAGTTTTGTTCAAATAGAAAACAAGTAGATTCTGAATCTGAATGTTGCTCAGAGTTGACTCAATTCTGAGTATTTGTAATCGAGGGCAGAGAGAGTTGTTGAATATTACAGCCATTGTTGGTAATTTAGGCTGAAGAATTTTGATAATCTTCGTTTGAATGTTTCTAAATCTGTTATGTTCACACATGATTTGGGAAGAGCGTTCCAGTCCTTGATAGTACGGGGTGCAAATGAATATTTGAAGATGTTTGAGTTTGTTTCCAAGCACATACTATCACTGTACTTTGAGATCACCTAAAAGTCTCATCCACATCACCAGCACAAGTTCCCCCTTAGACTCAATTGTTTACAAAATACATTCAGAACAAAAACTATAACTACATAACAGAGTTACAAGGAAAAAAAAATCCTCTCCCAAAATTAATAATATTTTCCCCTTAGCCAAGGACTCCAGCCATGAGCCAGGACAAAACCATGTAATCTCAATCCAAGATGCAAAAAGGATTCTGAAATATAGGGGAACAGTAGACATAACAATGACCTCCCTGTACTCAATGGGAGGTCAAAACAACCCAACCAGTTATTGTAACTTCCATTTTGCAGTAAAAATATTAAATGTTATTGGTGGGGGAAATTTACACTTATAAAAACTAGGAAGAAAGGGTCTTTCTTTCCCCATTCACTGACCTGTTCCTGAGACCAATTGTTTGGAATGGCCGGCCGTTGTTGCCTGTCCACCACAACAGCCTTCATCTCCTCTAGACTTGGATCAGCGGGCACCATGTCCCAGAACGGGACGCGGTAGTCGTCACAATATGCTACAAAGACATGGAAACAAAAATATACGATGACCCTGGTGGGAAATGATACCTAACGATTTTAAACTTATTTAAACTTTTAAACTTAAACAATGAAATTCCTGCTGTGCATGTTAAACGCAGCATGAATTAACACAGACAGCAGGTGTTTAGAGTATTAAGGCCAAATGGCATCATGATCGTTTCCTATTTTCAGAACATGAAAAAATAGCACTTGTACTCATAATAAAATATCTTCTATCATTATAGCTACCCTTTGGCTTGGAGGTTGGACTATACTGCAAACTACTTTCCATCAAATCTAATTACACCCATCACTTGTGTACTTACGCCGGGCACGTCGTGCAATTTCCCATAAGACGAGACCAAAAGCGTAAACATCGGCACACCTAAAGGATTCAAAATGGGCTGGGTTCAGGGTTTTTGCTAGCAGCTCAGGTGCCATGTAACGCTTGGTGCCAATCCACTGGAACATAAATAGAGGTGATGATAATAGAGGAGGGAAAGGGGTGTAGAAGGGGGGGGGGGGTAGAAAGAGGGTCAAAGAAAAAATGTAACATTATTGAAAAGTACAACTAAGAGACTTTATTCAAAAGTCTGTGCAACATGCATTCTTTGACAAAATATTTAAGACGAGAAATGCATGAAATTTGCACAAAGAAAAGTAGAGACGCCTGAGGTATTCCAGTCCTCCCTTGGAATAGACCCTCAAGAAAAAAGTCCCCTCAGGGATGAATAAAGGGTATTTATTTACAATTTATTTCATTTATTGATTCAAATCCATTTCCTGTTGATCATCAAGACTCACCAATCTCTCTCTGCCTCTGTCCCATTCCTTTGTGTTTTTGATGGCATGGCCCAGGTCACCTATGCAACACTCCCCACTCAGTTTGACCAGGATGTTCTTTGACTTTATATCCCTGTCAAAACAAACACAGATTTAAAATGTAAACAATGTTATAGGAATTAATTCATGACAATATCCAGGACTGCCAAGGTCACAAAGTCAAAATGCGGGACACAAAGGTGACATCACGGGTAATCATGTCAGGTGGTCATAATGGAGTAATAACGGTGATCTGATATGGCATATGGGTGGTGGTAATAGTAATGCACTCCACAAATTGTAAGAAATATGTATGGTGATAAAATCAAATTAAATCAAAACTTAATGCAAACTGCATATTAACTACTACTCACCTTATGAAATTTGATGGAAAGTCAGATTCAGAGGCTATTGGCATCAGATTAGTAGGCATTATCATAAAGCTCCAGCATTTGAAAATCAAGAATCCTAAATACTCACTGTACACATGAAATACACACACAAATCATAAGTAAAAGTGTCCTATCACAGTCTTTTTGCTGGGACTTTATTTAAATCAACCAGTGGACTTTGATAAGGCCACAGTTGTCGCAGACTTGCATGCTTTCAACAAGTCTGCTGACGACTTTCTATCAAAGCATGTCTCACTCGACTGCTTTATTATCAGAATTGACTGGAGGGTGTCAACAGACATGGAGCTTCTAAAGTCAGTTCTATTGGCCCTAACCAAACTAAAAATTCTTTCACAGGAAGCATTGGCATGGGGAATTGCTAGTATGTGCAGCATGATAGAAGGTAGATGTGTGAGCAGAGTTGAACCACAGTCATCAGTCAACTGTCTCAACTGATTCCACTGTTTGTCCAGTGTCTGTTGTTGGGACTCAGGGTGAGAGAGCAATTCACAATTCAAATAGGTCCTGAACTCCTTTTCCAATGAATCTTCTTTAAATTATGAAGTCTGGCATCCACTTTCATTTTCAATAAGTTTTAATGACTTAGAGATGCTCATGAAATCCTGAAATTGGAGCCAAAATTTTGTAATTCTATGATTTTTTCGTAAGAGTAGGCAGGTCTGTATATTGACAGGTCAGATATTGTAAGATAAAAAAAACAAAAAACGCTTATTAATACAATTGCCTGATAGGGGAGTGTGTATGAATACAATTGCCTGATAGGGGAGTGTGTATGAATACAATTGCTTGATAGGGGAGTGTGTATGAATACAATTGCTTGATAGGGGAGTGTGTATGAATACAATTGCCTGATAGGGGAGTGTGTATGAATACAATTGCCTGATAGGGGTGTATGAATACAATTGCCTGATAGGGGAGTGTGTATGAATACAATTGCTTGATAGGAGTAAATGAGTACAATTGCTTGATAGGGGTGTATGAATACAATTGCTTGATAGGGGTGTATGAACACAATTGCCTGATAGGGGTGTATGAACACAATTGTCTGATAGGGGAGTGTGTATGAATACGATTGCTTTATAGGGGTGTATGAACACAATTGCCTGATAGGGGTGTATGAACACAATTGCCTGATAGGGGAGTGTGTATGAATACAATTGCTTGATAGGGGTGTATGAACACAATTGCCTGATAGGGGTGTATGAACACAATTGCCTGATAGGGGTGTATGAACACAATTGCCTGATAGGGAAGTGTGTATGAATACAATTGCTTGATAGGGGTGTGTGTATGAACACAATTGCCTGATTGGGGTGTATGAACACAATTGCCTGATAGGGGAGTGTGTATGAACACAATTGCCTGATAGGGGAGTGTGTATGAATACAATTGCCTGATATGGGTGTGTGTATGAATACAATTGCCTGATAGGGGAGTGTGAACACAATTGCCAGATAGGGGAGTGTGTATGAATACAATTGCTTGATAGGGGTGTATGAACACAATTGCCTGATAGGGGTGTATGAACACAATTGCCTGATAGGGGAGTGTATGAATACAATTGCCTGATAGGGATGTATGAATACAATTGCCTGATAGGGGTGTGTGTATGAATACAATTGCCTGATAGGGGTGTATGTACACAATTGCCTGATAGGGGAGTGTGTATGAACACAATTGCCTGATAGGGGTGTGTGAACACAATTGCCTGATAGGGGTGTATGAATACAATTGCCTGATAGGGGTGTGTGTATGAATACAATTGCCTGATAGGGGTGTATGTACACAATTGCCTGATAGGGGTGTATGAACACAATTGCCTGATAGGGGAGTGTGTATGAATACAATTGCTTGATAGGGGTGTATGAACACAATTGCCTGATAGGGGTGTATGAACACAATTGCCTGATAGGGGTGTGTGTATGAATACAATTGCTTGATAGGGGTGTATGAAAACAATTGCCTGATAGGGGTGTATGAACACAATTGCCTGATAGGGGAGTGTGTATGAATACAATTGCTTGATAGGGGTGTATGAACACAATTGCCTGATAGGGGTGTATGAACACAATTGCCTGATAGGGGTGTATGAACACAATTGCCTGATAGGGGTGTATGAACACAATTGCCTGATAGGGGAGTGTGTATGAACACAATTGCCTGATAGGGGAGTGTGTATGAATACAATTGCTTGATAGGGGTGTATGAACACAATTGCCTGATAGGGGTGTGTGTATGAATACAATTGCTTGATAGGGGTGTATGAATACAATTGCCTGATAGGGGTGTATGAACACAATTGCCTGATAGGGGAGTGTGTATGAATACAATTGCCTGATAGGGGAGTGTGTATGAATACAATTGCCTGATAGGGGTGTATGAACACAATTGCCTGATAGGGGAGTGTGTATGAATACAATTGCCTGATAGGGGTGTATGAACACAATTGCCTGATAGGGGGGTGTGTATGAACACAATTGCCTGATAGGGGAGTGTGAACACAATTGCCTGATAGGGGAGTGTGTATGAATACAATTGCTTGATAGGAGTAAATGAATACAATTGCCAGATAGGGGTGTAAATGAAGCATATTTATTTACCTGTGAGCAATGGAAGGTTTTTCGTGTGTCCCTGTTCCCTGCTTGATCTCATAATGGAGATGACTAATGCCTGCAGCGGCTGTACTGGCCAGCATCAGCATCTCTTCCATGTCAATGTCAGACCTCTGAAATGGGATCATCAATGGTACAGTTTTTGTTGTTGGTTTTTAAGAGTTCTACAGTTGCTTGCGACACATTTAGGTCATTTCACCCAAGGAAATAGGATAGTTAAAAATACATTTCTAGATTTAAAATTGAAAGCACAAGAGAAAAGACAGAGGGGAATGGTTTAAATAGGGAACAGATGTAGATTCCAAGAGCATACTATCAGTGTGCTTAGTTTGAAAAAACGACTCTGTAGATATGCAATTGGGACCTTCAATTCTAAGAATATGTCCTTGAAGAATTATAATCATTATTATTATTATTATTATTATTATTATTATTATTATTATTATTATTATTATTATTATTATTATTATTATCAACATCATCATTGAATATTATAATCATCATTGATTGGTGACCTTAAGAAGGAATATTTTTGTAACAACAAGAAATACAGAACATACTTGTAAATAGTCATAGAGTGATCCATTCGGATGGTACTGAACAATAAGGAGGTTTTGAGTGCATGAGAATCGACCGATTGTATCCGAAGCGTGGAATACCAGAATGTTCTCATGACTCAACATTCCTGTATTGTAAATGTCCATTTCCTGACGCCAGCTAGTCTCTTCCAAGGATGTGAAAATCTTGACAGCCACATCATCTCCTAACCACTTGCCTCGCCAAACATCACCAAATCGGCCATTACCTAATAAGATTTTTTAAAAAGTATTTGTATATAATATGTATATAATATGTAAATAATATGTAAGCAAGTAACTCTTCATGGACATTTGCTTTGCCTTCATTTGTCTTAATTTTAAAGACTTCCTTGTTTTATGAACAGTTTTGGACGAGAAGGGGTGTAATAATAAAATTAAATCATGTTTCATGGGTTATAAACACTCGTTTCAATGAAAGATTTTCACATGGCAAGCCGGTGAAAATCTTAAATTAAAGCTTGTGTTCATAACCCTATACACATGCTTTAATCCTATACCAACGACAAAGCTCCATCCTGCTATCACTTTCGCAACGGATGGTACTGAAGTTCAATCCTCCTGCATTCAATTGATATACTTGACAACGGTTCTGTTTTTCATCAGACAACTCACAAATGACGAAATTACAACTTTTCTTTTCTTTTTTTGTCTTTTTTTTCTTTCTTTTAAATGCCCTTCCACCTAGAATTATAAAGTGCTTTTGCCAAGGTATTCGATGATAGAATAAAGACAATCAATCAGAAACAAACATCTGGTACCAGCAGGCAGGAATTACCCATGTTGTCCAAGTAAGCAAACTATAAAGATCTGAACAAGTTGTATGAAAGGTGTAGACAAAGCAAGAAAAGAAAAATACAAGAAAAAAAAAAAACTATCTCAAAAATTCAGTCCACCTCGACTGGGGATCAAACCTCAGACCTTCTGAATACTGGTCAGATGTGCTACCATTACATGTGTAATAGTGCATGGTTTGAGACGTCTAAGGTCTCATCCTGACACAAGAACAGGTCCACATTAAGAAGAACACACTCAAATGTTTACAAATCATATGTTTACAACAACAACAACAAAAAAAACACTGCATAAGAGAGAGATGAATTACTTGGAAAAAAAAATAAAAATCAACTCCCAAGACTATAACAATACATTCAACTGTTTCCCTCCCAGCCAGGGTATCTGCCAGGGTCAGGACAAAACCAAGTAATCTCATTCTAAGACAAAGACAGACTCAATTGGAAAATAGATATAGGGGGGTAGAAGACACAGTAAGTGCCTCTCTGCTCACTATGGGAGGTCAGGAACTCACCTAGCATATCATTATTCCCTATATCACACTGAACTAACAACAACAAAAATATAAGAATAACTTATAACTCCTGCAATACACTGTTAATGTATTCATATATTTCCCATAACCAATATCCTTATTTAAAAATCACCCATTTTGGAATTTGTACAGTTATTTCCTTTAAATTAAAAAACAAAAAACAACAACCCGACAGGAATTAGGAAAAAATAATGAAAGAGTAAAAGGTTCAAGTCCTGTTTACTTTATATAGCAACCAACATACCTATCTTCTCTATAAGATGGACCTCTTTCCCAACTGTCCTGGTGACCAACTTGGCTTGCCCCGATCCACTGCCCGAAGACTGATCCTGCAATTGGTGAAATAATCAAGTCAAGTCATGCATTACTTGTAGCTGTCGAATGAGATACCAAAATAATATAAAACTGAAGTTAATCCCAGGTTCTTTACGGTTACAAAGTAAATAAGACTTGCTTGCTCCCCTTTGTTTAACTCATTCAATCCTATACATGTTTACTACTTTTCAAATTTGTTTTTTTTTTTTAAGTATTAAAACTGAACATGTACATAGATTGTTTTATTCAACTACCCTTAACATGTAAAAACTAAAAACATTGGCTTTGATACTAAGCCTATAATTTGTCTCAGACAATGTAATACATAGGCATGGGGTAAAAGTAACCTGGGTGAACTACAGAGATTGTCGGTGTTAGGGTTGAGTGAGTTATGGCACTAATCTAATCCACTGCCCCGAAGACAGTTCCTCCAATTGGTAAAATAAACAAGACGAGTCAATAATTAATGGCTGTTGAATAAAAAATAAAAAGTAGTCCTTCAGAGCTATGAGGCCCATGAAGCCGGAGTTTATCCCGATTTCTATAGCGTGAAATGGACAATAGCAATTATTTACTATCCTTTGGATAGGACGCTGTAAGTACATAATGTCTTTTTACTGGAATTCAGCACTCAGATCTGTCTATGTGTTTCTGTAAAAGTTCAGTAAAATTTTTGCCTCCTGACTTGGCATTCCTGTGGTAATACTTTACAAAGAATCAAAAGAGATGCAAGTGGTAGCCTCTGTACATTTTGTTGGGATCGGGATGAATGATAAATGATGGTGAAAAGTGGAAGGGGAGATAGGGAGAGTGGGGGAGAGAGAGAGAGAGAGAGAGAGAGAGAGAGAGAGAGAGAGAGAGAGATTTTGTTTGTTGCTTTAGGTCTCTTCCAACACAATTGAGGTTATATGAGAGACCGCTGAAACAAAAAAACAAGCAATCTAACAAAAATTGTACAAATGTAAATCAAAATCATAACCTAAAGATATCATAAGCTAAATTATAAATAACCAAGAACAAACAGGCAGAAGATTTACAGAAAAAAAAAAATATCCCCTGTCAAAAATACAATCACAAACCAAAGAAGCAGGATAGGCTAGTAAAGAGAAGAAGAAACGACATCACTATCGGATCGTACACCCATGCGAACATCATAGGTATATGATTCAAGGGTGATAGAGAGAGAGAGAGAGAGAGAGAGAGAGAGATAGAGAGTGAGAGAGAGAGTGAGAGTGAGCGAGAGAGTGAGAGAGAGAGAAAGAGAGAGTGAGAGAAAGATAGAGCGAGAGAGAGAGAGAGAGAGAGAGAGAGAGAGAGAGAGAGAGAGAGAGAGAGAGAGAGAGAGAGAGAGAGAGAGAAAGAGAGAGAGAGAGAGAGAGATAGAGAGAGAGAGAGAGAGAGAGAGAGAGAGAGAGAGAGAGAGAGAGAGAGAGAGAGAGAGAGAGAGAGAGAGAGAGAGAGAGAGAGAAGGATGTCCAACCGATAAGACAAAACACCCACTCTAAATATTTCTCTTACCCCAAAAACTTTGCGTACTGATCCAGAGCCTTCCTCTTCCAAAAGACGATTTTCCGACATCAGTGAGCTGGGTCCCCTCTTCCTATTTCTATGCCATCTGTAGAAAAGTAAAAGACCTCCAACGAGCATCACGGCCATAATTGGGATCGCGATGGTGATGATGGTGATGTTCTGGGAGCTGCTTTCCTCTGCTGTATGGAGAAGAGAAAAAAAAAACAAAACAAATAAATCTAGAGCTTTTATACGGTGCAATACCACTAAATGTGCTCAAAGCGCTTTACAAGGTGTAATAAGTAGAACAATTTATGACACCTGTTAGGCGATATTACTTTTATTTCCGACAGAGACAACACTGTTATTAACAGCCAGGTACTCATTTTACACCTGAGTACGGTGAGAGAATGTTAGTAAAGAGCCTTTTTCAAGGACTCAACTACGCGCCGAGCGAGGCTCGAACTCGGGACACATTTTTATTAGAACATTGGGATTATGAATTTTTAAATGAAATGGTGATCCACATAACGAAAGAGTGATAAAGATAAAGAAACGGCACTAACAGTCAATTTTGATTTTAAAACTTGGTCTACTTATGGGTTTTAACACATGAGGGATCATCCACGTAACTGATTGGCTTGATGTAAATAAAATTTATTTTGTAATTTATGTTTGGAGATAATTTTAAAGACTTTACAGACAGTGGTAGGTCACATTTTACTGAGATGTAGTTTTTAAGACTTTACAGACGGTGGGTCATATTATACAGAAATATAGTTTTTAAGACTCTACAGACGGTGGGTCACATTGTACTGAAATACAGTTTTTAAAACTTTACAGACAGTGGGTCATATTATACAGAAATATAGTTTTTAAGACTTTACAGACGGTGGGTCACATAACATTTTATCTTGATGTAAATAAAATGTATTTTGTAATATATGTCTGGAGATAATCTTAAAGACTACAGACAGTGGTGGGTCACATTTTACTGAAATATAGTTTTTAAGACTTTACAGATGGTGGGTCACACTTTACCGAAATATATTAAATCACAATAGAAATATTGGTGTTTGTTTTTGGTTTTTTTTGTTTTTAATTTTCAGTGACTCATCCATGTCAATAGACAAGTAGATAACCACGCCTCTCAGACAATCGTCATAATGTAAACAATGGCAGTGATTGGCAGACACAGCAAACTACACAGGTTTTATTATCAATGGAGTGTGTTTACGTAAAATACCCACTGTTCTATCGCTTGATCAATAGAACTAACATAGACAACTATGTGTAAATTTAAACGTTCATATTCCGATTGAGATAATTGTGTGATAACTAGTCACCCATTTGGCGGTATAAAAGCAATAACAATGATCAGAGAGAGGTCCATTTCATTCACATTACTATTCATTAACAACCAACTATGTTTATCGAATCATGTGTGAAGGTGTGTCACAAATTCCCTGTTTTGATTGGTCAAAAATCTATTGGTTAATAGTGAAATACGTACCCATACCCATAGCGGGTTGTTGTTGAGGAAGTGGGGGAGGGGTCAGGTTCTCGTTACAATAGTCTCCCGTACAGCAAATAAACCTGGACGCCTCTGCATTGGAGTGGCATAGCAAATTACCAGACTGTTCCGCATCGGTACATGACCGAATTCTCTCCCCATCTAAGATGTAAACAAAGCACTGGGGAATCATGAAAAAGAAGAATTAATGTTAATTTTCAGCTTGACTTGTTGATGGTGAAATTTAATTTCTTTAGAATCACAACTATGTGTGCGGCTATGTGGTCTTGTGGTATGACACTCGCTTTCGGATCAGAATGTCCTGGGGTCGAGCCTCGCTGTGCGCATAGTTGAGTCCTTGGAGAAGGCTCTTTACTTACATTCTCTCACCGTACTCAGGTGTAAAATGAGTACCTGGCCGTAACAGCGTTGTCCTTATCCGAAAAAATTGTAATATCTCCAAATTTCTTGGTTGCAGCAAATAGGTGGTCATTTTCATTTTTTTATGCCAAATTCCAAAGACTTGGCTTCTTTTTAAATCGTTGGGAGGACACCTTTTGGCATTTTATTATTGGCATTATATCAAAATTACTATTTTACCAATTTAATCCATAAAAGAACTTACTGGCCCTTCAGTCTGACAAGTCCTGTCTGAACATCGTGGGTCATCACAGTAACACGTATTCATCTTGTCATTGTCGTCCCCATTCCCGACCCACTCCTTCCGTTCCGTGCCTTTGTCTTGGGTCGTCCTGTTGTACTTGTTGGCTATAGGGTCACCTGGAAGGCAAGAGAAATATTACAATCAATCAATAAATAAATGAATAAATAAATAAATATATAAATATTAGATAAAGAAATAACTATATAAATAAATGAATGAATGAATCAATAAATAATTAGATAAAGAAATAATTATAAATAAATAAAATTCACTAATTATCAAAAAAAAAAATTTAAAAAGAAGACATATTACAGTTATCATATATCATATCATATCCGGGTTATTTAGGCCAACTGGCCTTTGAATACCCAGCCCAGTGTATTGGATCATTTCTTTATCAAGCATTATTTTGAATCTGTCTAAAGATTCAGTTCAGGCAATTGTGGCAATAGAAACCATAAACTAACAACACAGTTGAAAAAAAAAAATCAAAATCAACATCTTGCTTGTTTTTGTTTTTTTTTTTAATTTTCGTTTTGTACTCTTTAAAAAAAACTTAGGGTTTTAATTTTGATTAAGCCAAACCCCTAAAGACTGACTGACTCTCTGTCTCTCTCTCTCTCTCTCTCTCTCTCTCTCTCTCTCTCTCTCTCTCTCTCTCTCTCTCTCTCCCTCTCTCTCTCTCTCTCACACTCACACACACACACACACACACACACGCACACACATACAAAAGCACATGATACACACCAAAACCATTTTTGTAACTACAACAACAATGAAATGACGACGACGAGGATTACATTATGTCTAGCAGCAACACGTACATCATCTGTACATCAATCAGACAAACGTCAACACCAGATCGTTGTAGAAATCAACACGACGATCACGCCCCTGCTCCCACTCCAAAAACGATCTAAAACACCAGTAGGTATTGGCCTCCCGCTTCCACTCCAAAAACGAACTAAAACACCAGTAGGTATTGGCCTCCCGCTCCCACTCCAAAAACGAACTAAAACACCAGTAGGTATTGGCCTCCCGCTTCCACTCCAAAAACGAACTAAAACACCAGTAGGTATTGGCCTCCCGCTTCCACTCCAAAAACGAACTAAAACACCAGTAGGTATTGGCTTCCATCGACCACCATAGTGAAGCATAGTGACAATACGCATTTCCAAATAATTATTTTAACCCTCTCCATCACAGGCCGGTTTTCAGAACGTTATACAAAACTTTACACTCACTCTAAACAAAAATAGATTAAGTATTTCAAACATCAAAGCAACCAATAAATTCTATAATAATAATAATATTGTCCAGCAAAATGAGCTCTTAATTACAGTGTCAAGCTCTTAGAGTTATAACAAACTATTTTCTTTTAATTTTGTGATGTTACTGATTGCATCATAACGAATGTGACGATTTTCCTATGGTTGGTAAGGAGAGGGTTAACCTGCTTTGTTTCTTGTTTCTTGTTTTTTGTTTTGTTCTCTCTCTCTCTCTCTCTCTCTCTCTCTCTCTCTCTCTCTCTCTCTCTCTCTCTCACTCTCTCTCTCTCTCTTTCTTCCTTTCATTCCTTCATTTTCTATTTTATTTTTATTTTTTAATCTTTTATTATTATTAATGTTATTTATGACTGTGCTTGGAATAAAGAAGACGTCGATCGGTCAAACATTATTATTTACATCTCCTTCTATATGTCACGTGTTGCTGTTGGTCAGGGGGGGGGGGACCCTTAGTAAAACGCTTTGAGAACGTTTTGTGGATATTGCTGCGCTACATAAAAAGCTCAAAAACTCGAGATTTACTCAGAGGTCACGCACATAATATTTCTTGAGAAGTCTATATTATATAATTTAAGACTTTTTAAAAAAGTTCTTTGGGAAGAAAAATTAAAAAAAAAAAATAAAATAAAATAAACACGTATTTAAAAATTTGACCAGAAAACTTGGCCTTCACATATCGATCGATTAAAATGACCCCCATCTTGACAACTCTGAAATCTGGCAATTCGCTGGAACTTCACGAAAAAGAAAAAAATTGTAATATCCCCTAACAGGCGTCATGTTTCGTCCTACATGTTACTGTTGGTCAGGGACCCCTTGTAAAGCGCTTTGAGCACATTTAGTGGATATTGCGCTATATAAAAGCTCATTAAAAAAAAAAAAGTCCAAAGTTTGAGTACCGATATTTGAAGGGCAGATTTTCTGGACAAAATTTTTAATACGTGTTTTTTCTGTTTTATTTTGTTGTAATTTTTATTTTTATTTTGTGTGTGTGTTAGGGGGGGGTGTCTCAGTTTCGTTTTTATGTTTTGTTCTGTTTTTTAATACGGCAGACAAGTTGAAACTAACTGAATTCGATGTCTATTTGACTTTAAAAATATTTTGGCCTAAAAAAATACAAATGGAATAAAAAGGCGTTTTGTAGGTTTACGGCGGAATCTGCTGATTACATTTTCCGAGACTCCCTGCACTCCTTCAACCAAGCTCCATCCTGGCAAAATTTGCCGGATAGTTTATGATATATGAAGAAAAGAAAAATATGAACCTAACTAATGAAGCCAGAATTTAAAAAAAAAAAAAAAACGAAAAAAAAACAACAAAAAAAACAAAAACAAAAAAAAAAAAACCCAAAATAAAAACAAACAAAAAAACTCTACTTTTATCAAAGCAAGTATAAATTCACAATAAGGGAAAAATAATGAGCAAATGTTGATCCCATGGCCTTCACTTCGCATCTTGACTAAAGATAAAATTCAACACAAATTGCCGCGTTAGATTGACCGACGTTAAAGTAATAAAGCATTGTGTTTGCTCTCAACAGTCTTATTATAATACACTACGAAAAAAAATGAATTTCTATTTTTAAAATCCTCAAGCTTCAATGCCAAACTGATTACATTTTATCTTTATTATCCCCCCCCCCCCCCTTTTTTTTTTTTTTTAATTTTTTTTTTTGAAAGGACATTTTAAATGCTTAACTGGTATCTCTACCCCTGGCACACAAAGTCTCGTTTTCAACAAGAAGGTTACGGAATAATAAACGAGGAAACTAAATCTTCCTTATGAAGGCAAAACGCTTTTTTTTTCATTCATTTTGTGAAAGGGAAAAAAAAAGTTAATAGGAAAGAAAAAAAAAGAGATGCTGGGCGACGTGACATCAGACTATTGAATCCAATTAACAAGCTGGGATTCGTCTTAATATCAACAAGCTGTGGGATTCGTCCTAATCAACAAGCTGTGGGATTCGTCATTAATCAACAAGCTGGGTCTTATCAACAAGCTGGGATTCGTCTTAATCAACAAGCTGGGATTCGTCTTAATCAACAAGCTGTGGGATTCGTCCTAATCAACAAGCTGTGGGATTCGTCATTAATCAACAAGCTGGGTCTTATCAACAAGCTGGGATTCGTCTTAATCAACAAGCTGGGATTCGTCTTAATCAACAAGCTGTGGGATTCGTCCTAATCAACAAGCTGTGGGATTCGTCATTAATCAACAAGCTGGGTCTTATCAACAAAGTGGGATTCGTCTTAATCAACAAGCTGGGATTCGTCTTAACCAACAAGCTGTGGGATTCGTCTTAATCAACAAGCTGGGATTAGTCTATAATCAACAAGCTGGGATGATTCGTTTTAATCAACAAGCTGGGATTAGTCTATAATCAACAAGCTGGGATGATTCGTCTTAATCAACAAGCTGGGATGATTCTTCTTAATCACTCAATTTTTTGAAGAAAGAGTTTTCTGGCCAATTTTTTGGCAAAGTGTGTTCTGTCAGTAAAAGATGGCAGCAAATTGGACGGGAGTCGAACTTCGTCAGTGTTGTTTTAATCCAGGTGAGAGTAAACAGTCGGGGCAACAGCTCCCCAATTAGTATTGATTAAAACCATTCACCCGTCTTCCTCTTCCTACCATCTGTCCATCGACGCTGAATTCTGTCTTCTGTTTCTATCTTAATCGAGGGACGTCGCTTATTACGAAACGAAAGAGGGAGAGAGAGAGAGAGAGAGAGAGAGAGAGAGAGAGAGAGAGAGAGAGAGAGAGAGAAGGGGGTGGGGGAAGTGTCTTAACTAAATAAAGGAAATGAAAACCGCTCCTGCTCGACGTGAAGAAAGTGAAACTAGATATAAAAATATGTCATGAAAATCGTATTCAGATTGTTATGTAAATCAATGGAAGAATGCGGGGATGTGAAATGGACACGTGATCGGCCGATCATAATGTGTGTGGCATAGCCCCAAAACGGCATACGTGATGCGGCATAATGCACTAGCCAGAACAGCTTGGTCACGTGACCGACATTGGTCAGATCCTCGTCAAATTATAAACTAAGCCGCTTTGTCAACTCTAAATCAATACGAGTGTGTAAGAGAGAGAGAGAGAGAGAGAGAGAGAGAGAGAGAGAGAGAGAGAGAGAGAGAGAGAGAGAGAGAGAGAGAGAGAGAGAGGGTGGGTGGGGGGGGGGGGGGGGGCAGAAAAGAATGCTGGTTTCCATGAATGTAATGAAAGAGATCAGGTCCGGAATGGTGTTATGTGATTAAGTAAATAACATACATATGCCCGACAGATAAAACGTCACTCAGATTTTTGTTATTGTTTTTTGCCATCCATGTTTATGAGTAATTCTCACTAAACTGTATGAACCAGACTATAAAAGTTCATGTTACACAAAGTTTTGTGTTCGTCCATGATACATTCCGGATGGCAATGTTGTGAGTTTCTCAGCCAAGCGCATACTATCTACAGATAGAACGAAGTTGATGGCACTCAGGTCTTTGATATTGGGTTGTTGTGGTTTTTGTTGTTGTTGTTTTGTTTTTTTGCCATCCATGTTCATGAGTTATACTCACTAAATTGCATTATCCAGACTACTATAAACGTTCAAGGTTACACATGGTTTTGTGTGTTGGTCCGTTATACTTCCGGATGGCAATGTTGTGAGTTTCTTAACCAAGCGCACAGCATCTATAGATAGTATGCGCTTGGCTCAGGAACTCATAACATTGCCAGCCGGAAGTATAACGGACAAACACACACAACTTTGTGTAACCATGATCGTTTATAGTCAGGTTAATACAGTTTAGTGAGAATTACTCATAAACGCGGATGGCAAAAAAAAACAATAACAAAGACCTGTGTGATGTCAACTTCGAACTATCTATAGAGGAGAATAAAAAGAAAACTTCCGAGATATGTCCAGACAACGCCATGTTTCAACTGTCCATATCCGATCCTGCTGGCCCCCGAGTCGGTGGTCAAGTGGCCACCAACCAACCCCTTCATCCAAGAGTGACCAGGCGTGAAAACCTTTTGTCCCGAGCCGGTGACCGGCACCAGCTTTTCTCACCTTTAGTGCCAAAAATGTGTCTGACGTGTGGGTGTGTATGTGTGTGTGTGTGTGTGTGTATCTCTCACTCTGTGTGCGTTAATTAACACAGACCTTAGAAGCCTTGACACAACTTATATTAATGCAGTTGAGAAGAAATCTTTTAACATTATCAACGAAAAGAGGCATCCGCTGAACGAAAAATTCCAACTTCTGCGCTCCGGAAGACGGTATCTAGAAGCAAAATGTCGGACAAATCGACATAAGACAACCTTCATTCCAACCGCCATAAAATTAATTAACAAATCTTCTGTGGAAAAATGAGACAACCAATGAAAATAACGAGAAGCAGTGTCGTGAATCATCATCATCGACATTGCCGCCGTCGTTATCATCATCATCATCATCATCATCATCATCATCATCATCATCATCATCATCATCATCATCATCATCATCATTATCGTAGTCATCATCATCATCATCATCATCATCATCATCATCATCATCATCATCATCATCATCACAATCATTGCCATCTTCTTCTTAATATAGGACACTATATTTATAATATGGTTATCTGCTGTCCCAGCAAATATATCGTATCGTTCTATCTGTCTGTGTGTGTATGTATGTATGTATGTATGTATGTATGTATGTATGTATGTATGTATGTATGTATGTATGTATGTATGTATGTATGTATGTATGTATGAATGTAGGCATGCATATACGATGATATGCTGGTTTGTATGTATGTCTGCATGTATGTATGTATGTATGTATGTATGTATGTATGTATATGTGTTTGTATACACGTGTAGAAACAATGTGCAAGCGTGTATGTTCGTGTATGGCTGTGTCTGTATTTGTAAATGTGTTGATGTTCATACCATGAACCAAACTGAGCATTGTTTACCTCACATGAATTGCCTTTAATTTGGACAATAAAGATTATTATTATTATTAATGTAGACAAATGTGGGTGGGTGGGTGTGGGGGGGGGGGGGGGGATTTGAACATGTCCAATAGGATTCAATAGTCGTACCGTCACTTCCTTCCTAATGACGCATGGTAACTTAGTAACACTGGCTCTAAACTATCGGAACAATGGCGGACGCCGTATGAAATATTTCTCCGGCGAGCTTAAAAGCGTATCCAGAGGAAAAAAAACCCCATCAATTTGATCATGTTTTGACTTTTACACATTCTGATCACAAGGCATATGAAAAGGGAATGAAAAGTTCTCGCCAGCATGAAGAATAAAAAGTAAAGATTTTCTTTGTTTAGAACCAAGATGGCCGCCGTTGCCGGGCGCGTGACATCAGACTACTGAATCCAATTGTACCGGCACCAAAGCAAGTGACAAGAATTAAGGTCTTATTCAAACAAACCAGTGGCCAGGTGTATTATTATCATTATGAATGAGGTATGCACACACAGCAAACTTCAGTAAATGGCCTACATACATACAAGCCTGTACCAGCCATAAATAACCACCACTTTTCAGACCATCCGTGGCAATCAGCCGAATAAACCGTCGGCCTTCCAGTTTGTGAGCACCAAGCACAATGGTTTGACACGGTGAAACATGGAGTGATATTGCAGCAGAGCACAGTGTTGAGCATCTTAAAACTAACTGTAACGTGTCAAAAAACAAACAACCCCCTCCCCCCTCAAAAAAAAAAAAATATATTGTGAGATAGTTCGAAGATGACGTCACTCAGGTCTTTGTTATTGTTTTTTTTGCCATCCGCGTTTATGAGTAATGCTCACTGAACTGTATTAACCCGACTATAAACGTTCATGGATACACACAGTTTTGTGTGTTGGTCCGTTATACTTCCGGATGGCAATGTTATGAGCTTCTTAGCATACTATCTATAATCTTTCGAATCTGGCAGGCTCTTCATTTCTCGGTCAGTCGGCATGAATTCAAGATACACGGAGCTTACTTTTCTATCCGCCAGAAACTACCTCTTTCTTTATATATAATATATATATATATATATATATATATATATATATATATATATAAAATATATATATATATATATATATATAATATGTGTGTATGTTAAATCAAAGGAAAATGCTTTAAAATATGAGAATTCTAAAGAAAAATGTGGCTGACCTTCCGAGCAAATCTCTATGTAGGTAATGCAATACACGTCCATAACTCACGTCAATACATACAGGTCATGGGCCTTCCAGATTCTTAATAAAATCAAATAATCTGCCCTATTGAGATAAGAGTACGACGTAAATGACGAAAACAGCCGCCGTTGAGTTTTGTTGTTCTCTTGCTTTCTTTTTAAAATTAAAAAAAAAAACACTCGCCAGAAGGAAACATTGAAATGGACTAGAATGCGCTTGGCTAAGAAGTTCACAACATTGCCATCCGGAAGTATAATCGACCAACACACAAAACTGTGTGTAACCTTATAGATTTATAGCCTGGTTAATACAATTTAGTGAGAATTACTCATAATCGGGGATGGCAAAATACAAAAACAAAGACCCGAGTGACGTCAACATAATTCTATCTATTGATTTATACATAGTTTATTGATGTTCAGTGTTTAGTTGTTTGCTTTTTTTTTTTATCTCAAAGCATCCGACAGCCGGATATAGATAGTATGCAGATGACGTCACTCAGGCCTTTGTTATTGTTTTTGCCATCCGCGTTTGTGAGTTGTTCTCACTAAACTGTATTAACCAGACTATAAAAGTTCATGGTTACACAGAGTTTGTGTGTTGGTCCGTTATACTTCCGGATGGCAATGTTGTGAACTCCTTGGCCAAGCGCATTCTATCTATAAGCGTACCAACACACAAAACTGTGTGTAACCTTAAATTGTTAATAAGTCTGATTGATACAATTTAGTGAGAACTATTCATAAAAATGGCTGGCGAAAAACAATAACAAAGAACTGAGTGACGTCAATTTTGTTCAAAGTAAACGGCTGAACTTTATAGATAGTATGCAGTGGACGTCAATCAGATCTTTGTTATTGCTTTTGCCATCAGCATTTGTGAGTTGTTCTCACTATACTGTATTAACCAGACTATGAAAGTTCATGGTTACACAGAGTTTGTGTCTTGGTCCGTTATACTTCCGGATGGCAATGTTGTGAACTCCGTGGCCAAGCCCATTCTATCTATACGTATCCCTATCGGGCATCACACTTCGTCCTTGTATTTAACTACATAATATTATCTCTCTCTCTCTCTCTCTCTCTCTCTCTCTCTCTCTCTCTCTCTCTCTCTCTCTCTCTCTCTCTCTCTCTCTCTCCTCTCTCTCTCTCTCCTCTCTCCTCTCTCTCTCTCTCTCATCTATCTCATCATCTATCCACACACCCACCCCCCCCCCCCCCCCTCTCTCTCTCTCTCTCTCTCTCTCTCTCTCTCTCTCTCTCTCTCTCTCTATCAATCAACGTCGACGATTACCGCCAAGCAATAATAATAATAATAATAATATGCCGCCACGTTTTGATAGCAGCTGCAATTTTGCACAGACTGTAAATAAATGGCCTACACTGTCAGAGATGTTTATTGTTCATTCGGAAACTGGGAATTTACAGATCAAACCTGACGTGCTCGGATTAAAAAAAAAAAAAAAAAAAAGAAGAAAAAAAAAAAATTATTTAACATTTTGGCCAGAAAACTCGTCCTTCAAAGATTGATCGATTAAAATAAATGACCCTCATCTTGCAAAAAAAATTCTCATGCCTGGGACTTCACGGGTGAAATCCCAGGTTTGAGAGTTTTTGACAAGATGAGGGTCATTTTAATCGTACATATAGGAAGGACTAGTGCGGGGCGGTCCTTGGCAAGCTTAAGGACCACGGTCCTACGGTCCTTGGGAAATGAAGACCGCAAGGACCGGTCCTAGGACCGGTCCTTTTCGACATTGAACATTCCTGAGAGACTGTTGGAAATTCGAACCGGTTTGACCTTTGAGACCGTGGGATCGTTCATTCTTGAACCGTTAAAGACCGCTACACGATGAAAACGGTGGTCTACATGAGTAAAACACACGGAGTAGTCACACTCATTTCAAATTGTAACCTAATTAGAGAAGAGGGGTGATGCCTTCTTTATTTGCTCACCGTACTTCATTGTTACTTCGATAATTTAATAAAATTTGAAATTTATCCCCATTAACGGAGATAATGGCATCGCCCAAGGCGTTGATCGAGTTGTTCGTGGCGTTGATACACACACGCAACTCCTCCCCCCCCCCCACACACACACACACACACATTAGAGGGCAGCGAGCATTGAAGAGTAAGAGAGAGACGTGAAGTTATAATAAGAGGGGTGGATGAGGTAATAAGAGGGGTCGATGGTGACTTTTCGCCAGATCTAACAAAGTCAGCTACCCATTCATTGCTGAGTAGACAGGGATTCAGAAAAAACTCGACTGCACCCGGGATCGATCTCTGGCCCTTTGCGTATAAAGAGAGTGCTCTATCAACTGAGCTATCGGGGTCCCCAAATTTTTATTGGACTTTTTTAAAATTCAGACGTTATTACTGGTTTTTTTGGAAGGAAGAAACTAATGAAACTCATATTATTTGATTAGTAAAAACACCAAACGAAATTTTAATATTATTGTATTATTTTAAATGACAACACTGCGATAGAAAGGAGTGGTGACAAGAGATGGACAAAAGAAAACAAAAAATCGGATTTGCTACTTGCTAGGTTCGACACACACACACACACACACACACACACACAAACACACACATCTTTAGTAGTCACATACATTTCAAACAATAACCCATTAGAGAAGAGGGGTCATGCCTTCACCATAGATCATTGTCATTGCGATCATTATGGTGTAGTAAATTTTGAAATTTACCCAGTATAATGGAATCGTCCAAGGCGTGCGCCTCCTGTTCCCCCCATCTCACACACGAAAGGGCGGTTTGCGGAGTGGAGGTTGGTGGTCGTCTGCCTGTATGGTCGTCTGTGTCGTTTAGTGTATGGCAAAGGGGGGTGGGTGCGATTAATTAAGTGGGATGGGTGGTGATTGGTGGAAGATAGGCAACCGAAGGCAACGAAATCGCTGGGGAAGTAGTAGGCTATGGCGCGAGACCGAAGGTGATAAGAAGTGAGGACCGCCGCCGGTCTTCCCCTATGGGACCGGTCTCCGGTTCACAGCTAAAAGACCGTGGGACCGCCGGTCCAGACCGGTCTTCAGCGCGGCACTAGGAAGGACGAATTTTCTGGCCAAAACATCACATACCTGTTCTGTTTTTATTTTTTATTTTTTTTTTGTTTCGTCGGGGTTTCTTTCAGAGTTGAGTGTAGTTAAAACGACCATTCCATAACAGAAATGTCGTAACTCTAAAAAAAAACAAAAAACGACTATTTGTTTGGTTGCTTTGTTTTACTTTTAAGCTGTTTTTTTTTTTATTTAATCTTGGCCACAGTTGTTTCACTTTAAATATCCACTTATAAAAAGAAGAAGAAGAAAGAAAAAAAAAAGTAGGTACCGATCCCAAACTTGTCAAAATCATCTCTCAACCCGGAGGCTGAATATAAATATTGTTTTGAAATATGTAAACGTTTTCAGGATAAAACACACACACACACACACACACACACACACACACAAGAAAGGAAAAAAAAGGTGTTTTCTCAACATACGACAGCTGTAAAGCAGCAATATTGTTAGTGTAGTTAGTGAGGATGCGGTGTATCTCTAAACGTCTGAGTGCCAAGCACCCACTCCAATTCGAAACGTGGTAGAAAATAGTATAAATATTACACAAATAGAACAGAGTAAGCAGACCTGCAAACGCTCTCTTTTTTTACCTTTTTAATTTTATTTTTTTGTTGATGTTGTTCTTTTCTTTCTTTCGGGTATGTTAATCTTTTTTTTTTCTCATTGTGTGTGTGTGTGTGGGGGGGGGGGGGGGGGGGGGGGGGGTGTGTGTGTAAGGGAAGGGGGTCGTTTAACTTTTTTTTCTTCTTTTTAATCTTTTGTTTTTCTTTTTAACTCGTCCGTAATTTCAGTCAGAGAGGAGAAAAGTTCGAAATTTTTTTTTATAGTTATCCTTATAAATTACCCCCCCCCCCCCCCCCCACCCTTTCCCCGGTTGAATATATAACGTGTCAATGTCTTGAATATATCGCCAAACGATTTTTAAAAATAAATTAATTAATTTAAAAAAGGTTGTATTGACTTATTGAGAGTTGTACACCAGAGCTATGAAAATCAAATATCAAAGTTTCCACGAATTTTCGGTATCAGTTGGCATGTCGTAGCGAGGATGTCTTGTTTCCATCTGTATGCAATCCGTATCGTTCGAAACAGGTAAAGCTATAATGCCCTACTCTGGAAAAACCCATATCTAAAAAACTTGGCCAGAAAACTCGTCCTTCAAATATCGATCGATTTAAATGACCCTCATCTTGGAGGGGGGAAAAATAAATCTCAAACCTGAGATTTCACGAAGTCCCAGGTTTGAAAGGGTTTTTTTTGTTTAATTTTAAAACCAAGATGAGGTCAATTAAATTGATCGATATTTGAAGGACGAGTTTTCTGGCCAAATTTTTAAATATGGGTTGTTTTTTTTTTCCCCAGAATACGGCAATATTATAATAAGGGTTTTGACTAGCAACACCTGTCATCAAAGCGACGACTCTATGCCAAGATCTGCTTAACCCTTTACGAGCAGGTATTGAAAAAAACATAATATCATGTATGAAAGCCAAAAAGGAACGTTTCAGGCTCTAACGCCTTCCTCACCAACAACAAAAAAAGCAATAGGTACGTGGATATATATATATATATATATATATATATATATATATATATATATATATAATATATATATATATATATTATATATATATATATATATATATATATATATATATAAGTATCAATCCACTATTAAGGTGACCACTGTGAAATGCACCAATTGGAGGACCAAGCATATGTCTTGTTCAAATTGATTAAACTGTTCAATCTTTGTTCAAATGAGTATAGTTTGATTCCCTACAATGATTTATGAACACAATTCTGATGCTTGATGATCACAATGGTATATAGAAAATTACTCGGTCCCCCTAATGTTTTACTAAGTGTTTCTGTAGCTTTAAGGAGACATTTGGTAAAAACATGTTTTTAGGGAGACCACATTAAAAAACCCTTTTAGGGAGCCCAGTATATGTTTATATATGTGTATACCTAAGAGTGCATTTTCAAGTGAGCTACCACCAAATTGTCTAAAATAAAGTAAGTCCTTAAGATTAAGAGCTTCATGGCCATAGTGTCGAAGCTTATCCCAGTGTGCGTAGAGTGAAGTGGCCGAGCAACGCATTTACTAACTCCTGGGAAGGTCCATCCCTCAGAAGGGGCGCTCAGGGAAATAACCTGGGACTCAAACACGGCAAAAAATATTCCCAGTTGCTCCGTGCGCCATTGTTTTTGCAGTCCCCGACCCCTTTAGAAACCTGACGACCCAGGTTAAGATCAGAGATAGAAGGGACCAGGCAGAGGAGTTTATTTGTTGTTGTTGTATACCACTGAATGGACTTGGTTTGTTTGTTTTTGTTTGTAAGGGTTTTACGGCGCTTGCAACACATTAAGGTCATATCAGCGCCAGTAAAAAGGAAGAAAATGGGATAGTAAAAAGTTCTGGAACTACAATTAGAGCACCCAAGAAAAAGTAAGGCAAAGGGGATTTGTTTCAAATAGGAAACAGTAGATTCCAAGAGCCCACTATCAAAGTACTTAGTTTGAGATCACCTAAACGTCTCATTCAGACACAAGCACAGGTCCCAACAAAGAGGGATACACTCAAATGTTTACAAAGCATAAATAATATGTAAACAAAACAATAAAGAGCATAACAGACAGATGATTTACAAGGGAAAAATATAATCTCCCAAAACTCGAACTATACATTTGACTGTTTCCCTCCCAGCCAGGTCCTGGACAAAACCAAGTAATCCCATCCCATCCCGAGACAAAGACAGAAAACAAGTTGGAAAACAGACATAGGGGGATAGAAGACGCAACGAGTACGTCCCTGCCCATTATGGGAAGTCGGGAACCCCACCCAGTGAGTGAATGGAGTTGGATGGATAGGACAGCAGATCTGATGGACACAATGAACGGCTTCAATCAACATCTCATTCACTTTAACTTGCACAATGCTTGCTTTGGTTTCGTGGTAGACAGTTCGTCTGACGCCCGAGTTGCCAGGGTTCGAATCCATATTTGTGCGATGCAGAGTCATTGTAAAAGTCTCATTTACAGTCTCACTTGTGTTAATTGGAGTACGTTACTGAATTGTAACAACGTTGTTCGTGTCCATATAAATCTACTACCAGCTGCACGTTGAGCTCATTGTGGGTTTTATGATACATCAAGCTCGTGTAAAATTACATTTACATTTGACCGAAAAATGATACATAACGATAGAAGTCTACAAATCATATTGCAGGTTTATTTCAGTTCCAAAAGCCATCACAAACATTCATCCACTGTATCACATAAGTCTTTGGTCACCAAATAAAAGCATGAAGTTTGCTATGTGTACAGTGCAACATAAAAGGATAGAAACAGTTTTACTGATAAAACCCTCAAATGATAACAAACCAATATGTTGTTGCTGGTAAGTTGCTTAATTGCATTTGTTAAAAAGCATAAACTGTGAAGCAAAAGTGTTGAAAATCGTTTGAATAAAGTTTAATGCAAAAAAAATAATTCTTAAGCACTTTATGCCGTTCTAAGCTGTCGTTGCTGCATTTTTTTTCATTATTAATTATTATTATTCTGATTAAGGATGAGGGATAAAGAAAGAATGAAATTAAATGCACAGAGGTGTCATTTCTTGACAGTCACCTCTAAAGATTGCAACTCTTAAAACTATCATAAAAAGAATAGTGAAATTTTACATTAGGTATCTAGAAAATGCTGAACATAAAGCTACATTGGCCAATTAAGTTAGGGTTAGTAGAAAGACTTTTTATTCTGCCATATCTGATTCTTTCAGATAGTTCTACATAGCTGCCAACTTTTCAAAAATAAAATAAGGAACGCTCATTTTGCCCGGGATGAGGGGCGAGTGTGCCGAAGCCCCCCCCCCCCCCCCCCCCCCCTTCATCGAATCGCAACATATAAAAGTCAGCCTTTTAATTACTATTACTAACACTAACAAGTTTGAGATGACAGAGGCTAGTCCAAATGTTGCTCAATTATCGGGTTTAGTACCAGCACATTTGAATCGTTAAAATGACACTTTCCACAATGATTGTTGTTTTGTTTTTAAGGGTTTTACGGCGCTTGCAACACATTTAGGTTATATCAGCGCCAGTAAAAAGGAAGAAAATTGGATAGTAAAAAGTTCTAGAATTACAGTTGAAGCATCCAAGAGAAAGTAAGACATAGGGGAACTGGGAACAAATAGGGATCAGATGTAGATTCCAAGAGCGTATCACCAATGTACTAAGTTTGAGATCACCTATAAGTCTTATCCGGACACAAGAACAAAATCCAACAAAGAGGAACACACTCAAATGCTTACATTATACATTAAAAAATAACAAATATAGTAATAATACATAACAGAGAGATGATTTACAAGGAAAAAAATATCATCTCCCAAAACAATAAATATGCATTTGACTGCTTCCCTCCCAGCTAGGACTCCGGCGAGGGCCAGGAAAAAAACAAGTAATCTCATTCCAAGACAAAGACTGAAAGCATGTTGGAAAACAGATATAAGGGATAGAAGACACAGTGTGTACCTCCCTGCCCGCTATGGGAGCTTTCCACAATGAGATCAAAATTCAGAACGGACAATATAAAGAAAGAATTCAACTGCCTCAACTTTGATAAGGACCAATACACAAGAAGCACGATTGTAAAATAAATAAAATAACTTAAGATGGTTAGAAATGCATAACTACCAACCTGGTACATCACTTGAGAGGGCGTTTTGGGGTAAAAATTAGGGAGTTCAGATAAAAAGTAGACGATTGCATATATGTTTTCTTTCATGCAACATAATGGTCTTTAAGTAGTATACTATAATAGTAGTTATAGTAAAATGCACCTCTAAATATTAGAGAATTCCTACTTCTTTACTTTGACAAGATAAACACACCTAAAAATGGAGTATACTTATTTTTCTTGAACCTAAACCGTTACAAAAGCTTGCTTGAAAAAAAAAAAATTAAAATCAGATGAAGATGTTTTTAAAGGGATTAAATTTATATATTTCATAAATTAATAAAGGGAAATAATCATTGTCATCTTTAATCAATATAAGCAATTGATTTTCTTATTGAATACCTTCCAATCAAAAAGGTGGATTTAATTTTATTCTTAATTAAAATAATATTTGTAACAAATAGTGAAAGTATCAATACTGTCTTAGAATATTCAAAGTATATCGAGGCTAACATCCATATCCTATGCAAATCTCCAATACATTATGAAAGGTTTGAGTAAAATACAGGCGTCATATAAACGAATGGAACTTTTTTAATTGTTGAAAATCATTTATGTTAGAGGCATAATTCAAATTAAAGAGCTACACAAATGGAGATTATGCTCTCACTGGACACCAATAATAATGATAATAATAATAACAACAATAGTAGTAGTAGTAATAGTAATAATAATGGATCAATAATAATAATTCATTAGGCTCACATGGCTTTTTTACCACAAATTAGTCAAAAATTACAAAATACGGATTTTGAACTAAAAATAAGCACTTACGGACTCAGGAAGTCAAATACGGAACAAATCCGTTTTTAACAGAACGGTTGGCAGCTATGGTTCTACAAAGCATTTGTCTCTCAAGCTGAGCAAATGAATGTTCATATAATATAAAAAAGGATATTGCAATGATGAACAGATTGTACTATATAAAGATAAAACGTTTTTGTAAACCCCCAAAATATGTCAATAACACTATACAATACAATGAATGTAATACAAATCAAATTCATGATTGTCATTACACCGATTGAAACGCTCTTTCCCTTCTATATTTATTTCTTTCATTAAAAATCTTTGTCTTCACCAAACTAATTAGTGTACCTTCAGGGATTCCTTTTTGTGAAAATACCCTGTGGTGTTTTAAGAACAGAATAATTTCAGACTTTCTAGTAATGATCCCCTTGAACCATGTGCTGAAACATCTTCGACAAAGTTTTTAAAATATGACTTGACTCTATCTGTATCCTCATCTGACCATGACATGTATCTCCGATTTTTGCTTGAATTCCTCTTGGGTTCAGTTTGTTTTGAAGAACACGTAAGCTGATTTGGCACTCCTGCTTCACCATCAAATATTTCTTCTTGATTTGCAGCTGTTACTATGGATGTTCCAAAATTTGCATTTGAGTCTCTATTCACTACAGAGTCATTTGTTTCAATGTTACAATTTCCTTCCCCAGTGACCGATGCTGAGTTATCAATTTGACCCAAAAAATGACCAACTTCTGTTATTTCTCGTATTGCAAGTGGACACTGATAAATGTTTTGATTGATTGATTCACTGTGTCCCATATGTCGATAGAAGACATCTCTCTCGTGTTGTGGGACATCAAGTAAGGCAAATAATGTCGAAGCTCGGTGCCTGAATTTATCAGCTATTAACAACTGGGGTTTCTCTAAATCCTTTACTAAGGAAGTGACATATTTGATGGCAATGTAACCACTTACATGATCTTTGGATATTCCTGTATTTGGAAAAAGAAATGGGTTGTCTGAAATATCAACAGCTTTACGCTCCTGTGCAAGTTTCCTTAAAGGCTGAATTGTGTCATTGGGTATCAACACAGGGACAACATCTTGCTTCCCTTTCCAGACTGATAGGCCAGCTTATACTTCTCAAGTAACGCTTTTTCCAGAGGATCAGTGACATGTTGTACAAGCTGGGATCAACCCATACACCTGAATCTGCATCATTCCAGTCTTTTAACAACATCCTTGCGGGTTCTCCGCCTCTCCTCGCATTAAACATTGTAAGCCTAGCTACGATGACATTGCGAAGCCTAACAAACATATGTGAATCAAATAATTGATAATCATCCTCACAAATACGGACCATCTCTTCAGTAATAAATTGCCGTAGCTTCTTTATATCATTCTCTAATGGCATCTCTTTGGGTTTTCTCAAATTTGTTCTCTTTGCTTCACATTGAACTCTGGCTGTAAAAAAAATACTATCCCAATTATAATCCAGGACAGCTTTGAACAAATCTATCTCTGCGGATTCTTCCATTTTGTTTTGCATTATATATTCCCCTTTTAAGAAATTAATTAACTTTTTCAATATAAATCCAATTGAAAGCTTCAAGCCTGCTTTCAATGTCCCATCCTCTTTCAAAGTCATTTCAGAAATGGTTTGCGATATTTCATTAAAGTTACAACGCTTCACCACGTCCTCTCCAGAGAAAGAAGGTTGATTCGTTCTCTTCCTAGTTTTTAAAATCAAATTTCCTAAGATGCGTAAATCACTCATTATAACTTTTCTCTCCTTCTTTGAACTTTTACTCCACAATTTTGTTCCTAACAATACTATAGCTTTGTCTGATCGACACAAATTTCCCACTTCATCATTCCGAAATTTGTCAAGAATATTCTCCTTTATTTCTTTACTTGCATTGGGAGCCACGGGATAAAATTTTACAACCCCAGTACACAGAGCATGCTCAGTACTACATTTCTTTTTGTGTTCATAAACCCTTCGTCCAGAGTAAAACCCCTTACAGCCAGCACACATAACAACTTCATGTGACCCTTGTGCTCTCTCACGCATAACTATTGAATTGTTTCTAGTGTTTGAATAAAAAATGCCCTTTTTCTTGAGATAATCCATTGTTCTATCCCTTTCCTTTACAGGCTGTTTCATGGCCTCTGTAACTTCTGTCTCATCTTTGTGTTTCCTCATCAAATGCCTTGAGAGTTTTGTTTGCAACTGTCCACAGTATGGACAGGGTCTCCTTGGCTTTTTGTATTTCTCTGGAAAAAAAAGAAGAAAATAAAGCACATCATGCTATGAACTATGAAAATAAATCAATAGACAGATCATATGCACATCAGCTACATGACAGCGATAGAGAGGAATAGCATTCCAAATATTTAAGGCCTGGACAAGTAACTGTCATAATTCCTTCTTGTTATATACTTTTCTACCATCTATTCCTTTGGAAGAGGTATGTTAGATTTGTGGAGACCTCTGCCACATAACAAATCCAGTGAAAAGACGCCATATTTTTGTTTTGAAATAGAAATAAATAGATCAATCCACCCACTTCACTGGGTTCAGGGTTCCCTCTTCATTATAATCAAAATATGAACATAAATCGGAATAGTAACACATTGAAGTCTCATCTGAATACATAGATTGTCCTTTGTTGTTTCAGCGAAAAATCAGACAGAATGTCAAAAGAATTTTAGGTTTTTCCCCAACCACCCCTTGGAGGTATCAGTATCAGCGGAATGGTAAGCGTCATGTTTTTTACGTTGAGCAACAAAATTTACTCCAAATGCTTCACTCGACCCAGGCGGAAAAGCAATCAAGAATAGACCCAAGTCCTATCCAAAGACTAACATTTCATTTAAGTTTATTGTAGGCCCTTGGCCAATCGACAAAATTCAATTCACATAAATTATTTACAACAATCAGAAATTAATTATATCAATAATAGTAATAGAATGCAATGAAGGCAATATCATAATAATAATAATAATAATAATAATAATAATAATAATAATAATAATAATAATAATAATAATAATAATAATAACAGTAGCGGCTATAAGTAACAATTAATATAGTAACAAAAGTAATAATAGACTATAGTTCATAGTCATAACAATGACTTTCTTTGTCATTGAGGGAGTGAGAAAACATCACCGGCTGGCAGAACAAACAGCCGACATCAATCAAACGTCCTCCAGACCGGTTGAGCATCGGCTTCATTAATTCCTTAAAGACTTCCCCCCAACTGCCTGAACGATGCTGATGCCCAGACAACTTAATCCTGATTTATATTTTGTGGGAATGAAATATGACATGTATATGCCGGAAATATTTCAATAACAAACACACTGTTCAGATAGAAAATATTTGAGTCTTGCCTTTGTTAATTGATACAGGTAAGTTAGGAAAATAAATGCTAGTAAAAACGATCAGCAAGTTCGTGAACACTGCTTCTCAACTCGAACATATGTTTTCATCAAATCTACACACATCATGTTGTGAGCTGAATTTTAATGATCTCAGTTGTCATTGAAAGGAAACCCAAGAATTTTAGAATAAAGAAAAATATTGAACCTGGAAGTCAAAAGGTTTGTAGCACAGCAGGCATTATCAAAGTATAATTTTAGTACCGACAAATTAAAAAGAAAATGTGCTTTTCTTTAAATGCTCCCAATCATCATATACTGTTTAGGTTGCAAGATTAATAAAAATGTTATCTACTCTGATTCTCGTTAAGTTTCCAGCTGGTCTGTGAAAAAAAAGCCTTAAGCATCATAGAAATACAAAGAAACAGTTTTAATATATAGATGGGTTGTAACAAAAAAACCATTTTAACACTTACAATACAAGCAATTTAAGTCTATTACAGACAAAAAAAAACCCCAATAAAATAAACATGAACATTTTTATGGCTGGTTTCACTGATATCACTCACACATTGGGGTTTCAGATTCTAAGATGTCCACCCTATCAAATTTGGATTTGTGCTTGTTATGTAAATGGTAGCGTATTTTGCGACGCAGCACTGCCAAAACAGAAAAAAAATGCAATAACACAAATGCAGCACCATGGAGGGGGTGGAAGTTTTCTTTTAAAAGGAATGGGTAAATTAAAATTGATCCCACAAATATCAAAGGAGAAGAATGACAAAAAAATGACTCACCATTGCACGTAACACGTTGGTTTGCAAGTGTATAGCATTCGGGTTGAACCTGGGTCCCAGACTGGCAACGAGGTTCAGTCTGTGATAGTTGTGGATGAGGCTCTGACTGAGTTGGGGAATGAGCACTAGGTTCCAAAGACAATGATGTACTCAGCATTGGGTACCTCACAGAGTACGTAGAGGAATCAGACTCGGAGTCAGCAACAAAATCGGGACCCTGTATATTTTGTGGAAAAGATGACAGATCAATCAATTTATTCATGTTGACAATAAACATGAAGAGCCATTGTTTAATAATCCAACTAAACAATTAGCTGGTTAATAATGCAAGTATAATAAAAAAGAGTTGAGAAAGGCAGACATATTGTCTAAGTATTTAATATGTTCAACTGTGCTTGGATAAATATAGATACACCAACCAGGGTTTCAGTAAACCGTTTTTAACCAACTCTTTAAATCCTACACCAGGACCAACAACTACAAAACAATTTTTTATATCACTACGATTCTGGACATATAAACGGTTGTCATTGCAACAATATGAACTTCCTAACCTTGCAACTGCAATATAGTTAACAAAAAAAGTTGATAAACATTACGATGCAAGAGAATTTGGACAAAATGCGAGATCAAAAGTATAATCCCAACAGAAGCTATTTTAATTTTTCCTGGAAACGCATCATTTTCACATTTTGTCAAATAAAAAAACAAACGACTTCAAATGTGAATGGCTCATCAATGAATATCACTTCAAAATATAACGAGGAAGGTTTAAAATAGTGTTATTGTTGGCGAAGTCCACTGCAAAGAAAAATTTTTAACAACAAAAAACTAGGAGATCTCACTGGTGTAAAACAGTGTTGTCCTTGTCCTGAAATATTGTATTGCGCCTAACAGACTGCAGGTCTCATCTTTTGTGGCAAATGTGTTTTGTCCACCACAAAATATGTTGATGTGAAGCATTTTGAGCATGGTGCCAACTGTGGATAAACGCTATACAAATGTTATGATTTTATTTTAATGTACATACTTACCACAAATGAATCATGTGATATGGAACTTTGTTCTGCATCACTTTCAGGCTCTGAGTTGGAGTCTATATAGAAAATAAAAAACAACAAAAAAAAAGCTGAAGATTATCATGTGCAAGTTTTTCTCTAAACTCTTAAACAAAAAATCATGCCATCTTGTGCTGTAAAAGGATTTTTTAAAAATTATTTACCTTATGACTATTGTCCTTTGGAAAAAAAAAGAAAATTAAGTCCGAAACCTTCTGGCTATTTTCTTTTAAATTTCAAGAACGTCAGAGTTGGCAAGGGAGGACGGAAATATAATTCCAGAAACCAATCTGTCTATAATCATATCCATATGATAGTTTTTCGTTCAAGATTCAGGTACAGTCCACTTAGGATAATCGCAATACCTTGGGATCATCGAAAATGTTGGGATTAACCGAAATTCAGTTTCCTGTCCACTATTTCAACATTTTACACATTTATTGTCAACTCAAACCAGTAAATAATATTCTTAGTCCACCACATACAGAGCAATTTGATTGAAACAAAAACCATATGGCAGCCCCGTGTAGATTTGTCAACCAAAAGCAGCTATGAAGCAAGCCGATATCTTATTCAGATTGGAAGAAGTTTCAATCTTTTTTCTCAACAATTCAACATTTGTCAGAGTTAAAGAGATTAGCCTTAATGAGAGACAATAAGCTCTCACCAAACTCGTTGGTCACAATGCACAGTTGTTAATCCTAAAACAAAGGATATCGCTCAGTCTCTCTTTATAACTGTCATTTATAACCTGTTGTCAAGATTATGACCAGCCCCACCCCTCTTCTATTTAATGGCCACCGATGACGTCACAAACCCATACTGCAGAGCCCCGCCCTCTTTCGACTCTAACAGAGTGGTGACACACTACTGTAGCATTAAATCCTGCTCACTCTCGATTCTTCAACCTGTCACGATTTCATCCATGATGAAATTTAATCATGATATACTGTTTGATTTCTTGAATTTACCACTTTTTAAAAAACCGAAGTTTGTTGCAATTAACCAGTGACTTTTATATAGAATTATTTCCATTGCTTAGGAAATATTGTGATTAACCGAAAGTTGCGATTAAACGAGTTGCAATTATCCGGAGTGGACTGTAATAGTATTACACATCATGACTCAAAAAAAAAAAAAAAAAAAAGCAAACTATGTGTACCTAAATGTTATTCATTTCCTCATCAAATTACATTCTTACCATTAACATCATAGATCACATCAAAAGGGTTGTCTGGATTGACAGCAAGACATTTTTCAGGATTTTTAAAGCTCAAATCTCTCTGATCTGAAGTTACAAAAGAAATAGCATATTCTCAACATTAAACTATGATTTTGTGATGGCTGTGATATGGCATACTGTATGCATAAAGCAAGATGCAAAGACAGGTTTAAGTTTAAATTATTTTATATTCTTTTCAAAAATCCATTCTAGTTTTGCCAAAATAAAATAAACACGAGAAGTGTTGAGTTGGATAAAGCTAAAACTAAAAGTAGTAGTGGTAGTAGTAGTAGTAGTAGTAGTAGTAAACGACAGATCTTACTCACTAGTGTGAATCTACAGTCTACAGAAGTTCCCGAATTATCTGACTCCACTTCCAAATGACTGACTGACAAGTGACAATCATCAATCGGTGTGTGTGTGATTGTGATGTCTACCCTATTGAAAATCTTAAATCAACAGTGATGTAATAAGAATGGCCAATAACTTACCATTTAAATTATCTCGGTGTCTCTTCAATGATGCCTCCAGCATCAATTTACCCCACGATGCCATAGACGTCTAGTTTGGAACTCAGCAAGTGACGAAAAAATACTTGCGGCTATAGAGAGGACGTCCGTCGGCCACTCTCTCCGCAAGTCAATTGTCAGTGGTTATCAGATAATCATTGGTTCTTGAAAAATATAGAAACACAGCGGTTCATTTAAAAAGACTCTTTTGTAGATCAAGATATAATGTTAGGTATTGCACTTTAAAATCTCTTCAGACATAGAACGGGTCAACTTGACGTCTAGACCAAATCATTTCGAAGATCGATATGGCAACAGCAACGCCTGGAATGGAGGATTTAAATGCGGCATCTGACGATTCTACTGCTATGACAGAAGATGCTCCATTTCACGACGTCGAGATGGCTTCAACTGGCATCAGGCATCAACATGCTACTCAATAATGGGTTTGATGAAGCGTTTGACTAAGAATTAAAGCTGATAACTGATAACCACCTACCTACTACTGACTTGCGGAGTGAGTGAGTGCCGAGTGCCTCTTTATGCGCGAAATTGACTAAACATACGTTTCACGAAAAAAAGAGTTACTATGTTTGCTTGTCTCTTGTCACCAAGATAAGAATCCGGACCAAGATTCGATAAATCTGTTTTCTAAAAATAGATTATAATTCGTATATCTTGTTCATTCCTCAGTTCATCAACTTTCACACAATTTTATATTAGGTTTTCATTACTATAAAAATCCATATAATGCTCTAGAATTTTAGAGAAAATTTCGGAAAGATATATTGCCTCA
>NC_088372.1:25128504-25146004 GCF_034508935.2 Berghia stephanieae | reverse complement strand
ACAGCACCAGACAAAGTAGAAAGAAGAAAACGAGACAAAAACATTAAAAGGAAAAAATAATTTAGAAAAATAAATTAGTACAAAGCAGCCTGCACCCGATGTTAACCCCCCCCCCCCCCCCAACTCTAAAAATAAATAAATAAATAAATAAATAAAAACTGGACAAATACCTTTATCCCCATCCCCTGTCCCCGCGCGTGCCATTGTTGGTAGCTCCACTATAACGACACATTTCTTCAACACAACAATTATTTTATTTTTTTTTCAGGGCAAGACAATGCCGATATTGAGGGGTTGTACTAATAGTCGAATTGAGATAATAATTTAGAAAGAATTAATCATATAATCACATAAATCATTTTGGACACCATGGGTGATTCCTGTTGACATCAGACATATTGTTTGATGGATATTCCTTCATAGAATGTCTGGGCGACGGTATCTAATTATGCCGTGGCGGAAGCGCGTACTATTTTTTTTAATCTCCATCATATAATTGGCCGTCTATAAATTATGATAGTAATAATAACAATAGTAACAATAATAATAATAATAATAATAATAATAATAATAATAATAATAATAATAATAATAATAATAATAATAATAATACAGAGCCCAGTGCCGTCATTTTCATTCATTCTATACGACTCAATCAAATAAAATGCTTATGCCGCCTTGATTCAATATGTAACCTATAGTCATTACTTGTCCTCCGATAGACTGGTTGCATACACATCTCCAAGGATTTAGGAACCAAAAAAAAGTAAAAGGTGTGACGTCACAACCTTTCTTCCCATAGGCGGTGCGCCAACTTATGAGGTCACAATACAAGCCCCAGTGTCGAGATTTAAGTTAAAGACAGCTACCGTTAGACGCATTTATTGATAAACAGTAAAATTATACCAAAACATTAATCACTTCAAACAACGCGGCCTACAATACAAAAGAGAACTCCCAACTTTTAAAAAACATGCGTTTGAAGACATCAGGTCTTGTGGTATGACACTCGCTTTTGGCTCGGAAGGTCCTGGGTTCGAGCCGCGCCCGGTGTATAGTTGAGTCCTTGGAAAAGACTTTATTCACATTCTCATTCTCTCGCCGTGCTCAGGTGTAAAATGAATACCAGGCCGTTTATCGCCTAACGGGCGTCATGTCATATTCTATATATGACGTTTTACTGTTGATCAGGAACCACGTGGATAATGCGCCTATATATAAAAGCTAATTTAAAAATATAAAAATTGGAGGAATGAATAAGATGTCAATCAATATCAATTTTTTTGATTGCTCGTATAGCAATCGTGAAAATGTTATCATCGTATCATCCTAAGGAATATTTTGGAATACGTGTTATCTCTTCATCCGAGTATTCAAAGGTCTTTGGACCAAGGCAACCCTTACCTAATAATACGTAATGCTGTTATTGTTATATATTTTTTAAAAACACACACAAAAAAAGAAAAACGACATATCGACAGTGGTGTGCTCTTATCGTCTAACTATTGATTTGATCTATATTTATTTTTTAAGGACACACACACACACACACACTACGTCTTTTAAACTACAGAACGACTCTCTCTCTCTCTCTCTCTCTCTCTCTCTCTCTCTCTCTCTCGGATGGAAACACATGTTTTTCAAAAAGTTCTGAATATCAGAATGAATTAATTGTTATTGAATAGTTGTTTTATTTGAAGAGTGAAAATTTTATAGAGGTGGAATGGAATGAAATTATAAAAAGCTAAATCTCTCTCTTCCCAGTCCCAAGCATGTCCTGAAAGCATCAAATTAGGAAATCAAGGAGCAGGCGGTGTAAGATAAAGAACTGAACAAGTGTGTCTGAAAGGTGCCAGACAAAGCAAGAAAGAAAAATACAAGAAAGAGAAGAAAAAAAAAAACATCCCAAAAAATCAGTCTACCCCACATACCCCTCGGTCGACTGATTTTCTGGGGATTTTTTTTTTCCTTCTATTTTTCTTGCTTTGTCTGGCACCATTCAGATCTTTATCTTAAATCTTAAAGCGCATTGCACATTGCATTTAACCAAAAAATACATTTATCGTAGGCTGCCAAACCAATCTCGGCATGTTTCTTCTACTTCATAATAATAAAAAAAAATATCTAAAAAAAAAAAAAAAAAAAAAATTGACAAATCAGCGCCAGTAAAAAAGGAAGAAAATTGGATAGTAAAAACATTCTAGATGTTCAATTAAAAGGACGAGGAAAAAGTAAATCAAAAAGGAATGGGTCCAAAAACTAAGTTTGAGATCACCTAAAAGTCTCACCCAGATACCACAACCAGATCCCACTAAAAAGATACACTCAAACGTTTGCAAATATGTTAAAAATACAAAAATAACAGTACATAACAGAGAGATGTTTTACAAGGAAAAAATATAATCTCCCAAAACTATAACTATACATTTGAATGTTTCCCTCCAAGCCAAGATCTTCGGCCAGGATCAAGACAAAATCAAGTAATCTCATTCCAAGACAAAGACAGAAAGCAATTGGAAAACAGATACAGGGGGATAGAAGACACAACAAGTACCTCCCTGCCAACTATGGGAGGTCGGGAACCCTGTTGATATTGCATAAAACTATATTGATAAGAAGATGGTAAGTTCAAGTTCCAGAATTAATCTAGACCCTTTTCTCTCCTGAACAATGTTTATCATCCCCATCGACAACATATATAATAATAATAATAATAATAATAATAATAATAATAATAATAATAATAATAATAATAATAATAATAATAATAATAATAATAATAATAATAATAATAATAATAATAAATTATTCTAAATCGCGTTAAAAGCATGTTTAGGGGGACACTGCCTTAGACCACACCTCTATACTACAAACAAGTAAAAAAATGTAATTCCGGTGTATCTTTTTACAGTTACAGGATGTCATATTCATACTAACGCATTGTGCTTCAATTATCTTCACTGCAAAAACCTTAGAATAAGAATACAATGATATCATTATTTTCTTAAATGATAGATTGTTTTTAATATTCAAATTTAATATGGAGTTGACCCATGGTATAATTATAAATTATATATATGTACCAGGCTAAGACTAAGATACTAAAAAAATAAGTTCAATAGTAATGGCATTGTCTTTGAAAAATAAAAATGTCTTTTTCTTTCAAAATATCACTCTGTAAAAATTATATACAATTGGTTGAAGTAATATACTTTTATATGGTAAGCTAAGAATTGGGTCATCTTTATCATTTATCTGACACGCATATAAACTGATTGATTTAGTCAGATCAAGTGGCATCTTTCAGTTTAACCTGGTTTTTACAACGTGAAATGGACAATATAAGATGTTTAGTGGATATTGCGTTATATGAAAGCTCAATTTTTAAAATCTTCTGGATTCTTTTAATTTCAAGGCCACTTTAAAATTCTTTGTATAACGTTGCTATATTTCAAAGATATTGTCATAGGATTTTATTGATTAATTTGTAATTCTTAAAACCTTTGTTGTGGTTGTAGCTGGTGATGTCTCTTCTTGATTCAAACATTTATAAGGAAGATACAGAGTTCCCACGCCTATTCTTTTAAAAATTTCAATGTTTCTTCAAGGTTATTTTAAAGGTTGTTTACACCATACCTTAAATCCGTAAAGCTTACCGATAAAGTCCCAGGTATAATCTGGGAGTTAAATTGAGTTCTCATATTGCCTAATGCCTATCCAAGTTATTGTCTATCACCAAGCACACCACACACTTGATGATTCAAAATTTTAAGTTTCACAGAAAAGATATTTAACAACACTAAAACACTATGTACCAAAAAATATCCCCCCAGAACTATCTATATGTCAATCAGTCAAGGATTTGCATCTCTCCTCAATATCAGAAGTGATTTTTTGGAAGTCACACTCGATATCCTTTGCCTTTTCTGGCTTTTCGCGGCATATTTGCCTTAGCAAGGAGAGTGAAGTCCATTAATTTTTCTGCTGCCTCAGATGCATCTTCCTGTTCCTTTTTTTAAAAAATGCAAGTTTCGTTTCTAAAGTTTTCTTCCCTTTTTCAAGTCCTGAATATCACCATCCATGTTCTTCATTATTTTTCAAAGCTTTCTTCACTTGTTCCTTTTCTTTCATCCTCCCTTCAAGGTGATTAATTAGAAGTCATTAAAGTACCTTTTTTTCTATCATGCTGGGCTGACAACATTAGGTTTCTGTCAACCTGAACTTTGCTGAGACCTCCAACAAAATTGATGTGATCATTTTATCACTTATGACCCTCCTGGCATTTTTTTCTCTCTAAAAATAAATTTCCCGGTTATTTCAATTTCAAGGTTTTGGACAAAACACACATGTTTTTCACGGTTTTCAGGTCCTTGAAAAACAAAATCTATATTCCCGGTTTTCCAGGTTGCTTGTGAACGCTGAGATAACAATACCAATGCTTATTCTCACAATCACCCCAAGCTTATATATCCCTACTTATTTAATGATAATGCTTTATTAGTAAGGTAAAAGTAAAATAATCTAAAGCAGACACGAGCCTTACTTGGAGAGTAAGTTTCAGAGTGGAGACTGGCGTGCACTATATTAGCAAGTCGGAAAAAAAACAAAATATTTCCATTACAATGAGTCCATTCATAACAATTTGGGTTATCAGACCTCCAAACAGGGTGCACGTTGGTAGAGACAGTTACCTATCCCCATGGTAAATAATGAATATAAATAATAATAGTAAAAATAATGAAAGACAGTAAGAACAAAGTGGCAATCCGGACTCGAATCTGAATAGTCTCCATGGTTAATCGGATTCAAAGTCCAATAATTTATATATTAATACTATATAATAATTATAGTTATAGGATATGTTATTTTCATTTGAATCAATCCTCAAGTTATCCTAATTAATTAATTAATGGTGGCGTTTTTATGCACCTCCGTTGGCGGTGATGGTAAATTAATGAAAATTTTGCTGCAAAGCCCATGAGGTTTAAATAGTTTTAGATTGTAGTTGAGCATGCTTTTTAGTGATTACCGATGTACGCTTATACAATGATAATAAATTAAAGAATAATAAAAATAATTTTTTTAATCTAAAGTAAAAAGAAACATGGCACACAAATACTGATCTCAAATAAATAAATAATTTTAGAAAATTAAAATCGAACATGATAAAAAGTTTTTGAAAAAAAAAAAAAAAAAAAAAAAAGCAAAAAAAAAAACAGTCAATTTTAAAAAATAAAATATGTCTACAATGGGAACTGAATGCAGTACTTTCAAAGTTAGAGTCTGACAGCTTGTCCACTGCGCTACGGAGCCACCTGGCAGTTCATCACATTTAATAAGGTCTTTCTAAAATATTATTTTACCTTCGATGCAACTTCTATTTTCTGGTTTTATATTTCGATTTTTTAAATTATTAATATTTTTATATAAATTTATTAACAAAAACATCCTATAGATGTCACAATATAACTTTCGCCATGTCCAAATACAGAAACACAATATCACTGATGAAATTGGGTGGGATGCGCATGCGTGACGGAGGTGTCTAAAAACGATCCGTTAAGATACACCATCAACGGAGGTGCATAATAAAAACACGTTAATTATTAATCAATAATTGAAATTAAAATAATAAAATTTAAAAATAAAACAAAAAAAAAAAAACAAAAAAAAAACAAAGAAAAGCTATAGGTACTGCCATGGGAGACTATTCAGACCGAGTCTGAATCATCTGTTGATTGCACATGAGCATTGGAATTTGAGTCCGATTGAGACTATATTCAGACCAAGGAATTTACCCAATGGAAACCGTACGGTGCTCTGATTGGCTAACCAAACCAGCGGCCTCGATGAGAAAAATATCGGCCATTTTGCTGTTGGCTGGGAATCGCGTTACTATAGTAAACAAGCGCTGATCGGCCGTTCATGAAAACCAGTTGCTGCTCGCTCGTTTAACTCAAAATTATTCAAAACGATCTCTCTAAAATGATATAAATGTGACTTCTTAAGGTTTTCTTCACGGTCAAAACCACACAACATTCTATTAATGATTACGTCCGGCAAAAAGGAATATTGACAGGTCGACCGAGAGGTGAACTCATCAAACGACAAACATCAATGCGAAGGATAGAGAGAGAGTCAAACTATTGTTTGTCTTGCCCTGTTCTATATAGAGAAAAGGATAAATAGTATAGCCTCATGTGTGAGTGGTTGTGTGTCATAGTCATGTTTTTTAATTGTTTCTGTTGTCTATGTGTGTAGTGATGACGATCACATTCACTCCATCAGCGCGACGAAACTGCCCCCCCCCCCCCCCTTTTTTTTTTTTTTTTCACATACACGTAATTCACATGAGTAGAGTTGGACTCGATAGTTCAGTGGTTTAGCATTACAGTTAGAATTATCGTTTACCGGCATTAAAAGCTATTTTAGAGGGGGAAATTCCACATTTTACTGCTGCTGCTGCTGCTGCTGCTGCTGCTGCTGCTGCTGCTGCTGCTGCTGCTGCTGCTGCTGCTACTACTACTACTACTACTACTACTACTACTACTACTACTACTACTACTACTACTACTACTACTACTACTACTACTAACTACTACTACTACTACTACTACTACTACTACTACTACTACTACTACTACTACTACTACTACTACTACTACTACTACTACTACTACTACTACTACTTACTACTACTACTACTACATACTACTACTACTACTACTACTACTACTACTACTACTACTACTACTACTACTACTACTACTACTACTACTACTACTATACTACTAACTACTACTACTACTACTACTACTACTACTACTACTACTACTACTACATACTACTACTACTACTACTACTACTACTACTACTACTACTACTACTACTACTACTACTACTACTACTACTACTACTACTATACTACTACTACTACTACTACTACTACTACTACTACTACTATACTACTACTACTACTACTACTACTACTACTAACTACTATACTACTACTACTATACTACTACTACTACTACTACTACTACTACTACTACTACTACTACTACTACTACTACTACTACTACTACTACTACTAAAGTTATATGAAAAAAATCTTTATTTAGAATCCTTGAGCACAGGCGAGCCGCTGTGTGGTGTGTGTGTGTGTGTGAGACGTGGCTGTAGTCTAATTTTATCAGAATTAGGAGGCCAAGGAGTTATCTCTTTGGATATTAAGTAGGATTATATTTTTTTCCGTATTAATATTAGTGTAGTGGAAATTACAATGAGATCGTATTAAAAACAAAAGACTAAGAATAACATCAGATCGAGATGATTCTGATAGCAAAAAAGTAGGCTATATATGTGACATATTTAAATTCAGTCACCAAGCATGATAAAAACAACAAAAAATCAACACAAATAATTTTAACCCTCTCCAGGCAAAAATTTGACGGTAGCATTTAAATATTTTTTAGTCGACTAAAACATAGTTTACTTTACTAAGAACATGCACATTTTTATGTTGATAGGGTTGACTGGTTGAAGATATTGTAATCCTGGATTAGGTCAAAAGAACAAAAGCAGAAGTAAAATAATCAATTTAAAAAACAAAAACAAAAAAAAACTGTCAACTTGGAACAAAACAGCACCAATGTCTAACTCTGGGACTAACCTTTAGATAACAAGTTGTTGGTGATGTTTTCTGGTCAAGTCTTTACAGGTGTTTAAAGAGTATTGTCTTAGTATGCTTTTGACGAACTGAGCATGTGTTGTTGAATATGTGTCTGTCTGTAAATAGTTTAACGTGGTGATACAACATTGTTCTACAAAATATGGAACAAGCTTCTTTAATAATCTGTGTTACATGATTGTCCTCACTTTCAAAATGACTTTCCATGGCATGCTTATCTAAATCTGTAAAAATTGATGGCCCTAATCTTTCTGTTACTTTTATTATCACTTTACTTATTGTTGTGCTATTGACTGCTCTCAAAGGTCCCTCCTTGTGTGTAGTTAGAATTTCTCTCAAACAAAGGTCAGCTGCTGTAATAACTTTATAAAAATCTTCAGATGGATATAATAATCCCCCCCCTGTCTTTTCTTTCGGTAAAACTAGATGATGATGGTTTGCTTGAATCAGGATTGTCTAATGAGGCTAAAAATTCTGAACAAACAGAACATTTGATTTTGTCTCGTAATTTCCTTGCGATAAATCCAGACATATAATACAAAACATCTGAATGGTACTCTGAGGGCTGGCAAAGGGTTTTCGTAAAGATCATAGTTTTTCTGTCCAATTCAGGTTGAAAAGAGTTTGTCGAATTGTCAACAGTAAAAGATGAATTTTCTTGGAAAAGCTTATTTTCGGGGGCAGGTAAGCAATTAGCATTTTTGGAACTCAGCACACCATTCTTCATCAAAAGAGACCTGAGGGCATATTTAAATTGAAGGACATTCGGGTTATTATTCCAGCCACCTCTTCTTCGTATCCTTGAAAACAATGTCTCCAAATGATCTTGAGAGAGTCTGTAAGTAAGTATGTATTTGTAGTTATTGGCCAAAAGTCGCCGAGATATCAATTCTATGGATGTCAGTGTTGCCAAAAATCCAATAAATCCAGTTTTCCTCTTTGATTGTAGTATTGGCTTGTTAGTATTGTCACATAAAGATGATATATAATTTCTGGCAAAATGAATAAACTCTAATTTTTCCTCAAGATTTTCCTTTGTAATAGGGCTTTTAAATCCTTTTGTACAGAAACTACTGCTGTTGCATAAATCAAACAATTTATCAAATATACGAATAAATTTACAAGTCGCTTCACTTCCAGCAAATTCAGGCAACTTCAAGTCATCCCGAAGAAACATAATGGCAGAAGCAACAGAAGAGCTTAAAGTTTGGGCAGCAAGAGAAACTTTCATTTTATTTTTCACATAATCAATATGTCTTCCTTTTAGCTTGTTGGCAAGGTTTCAATTACTTTCCAGCTGCAGCTTGTGAAGTGCAACAATATAAGACCAATCAATTCTCTCCTCTCCACGGCGCAAACATTTCAGGTCACCCAATGCATTTCTAACATTTTTTAACAAATGACAGGCATCAAAAATAAAGGGAATGGTTTTAGATGAATCCAAGGGGTGAGGAAACTCAGGATCAATGACATCTGAACTTATAGTGCATCCAATAGCAGTTGCAGTCGCTTGGTTAACATAAGCTCCATCACACACAACCCCTTGAACAGAGAAGCCTGCCTCAGACAGCCAAACTATCCCATCATTAATAATCCGTGCTTGCTGGGCTGCACTAATCTTATCAACAAGAAAATAGCCAATAGGGTGCTTAAAATATCGCTTTTGTCCAACGATGAGAAGAGTAAGACTTTCTGAAGCTAATGTGTCTGGTGATGCAACTTGAAGATGACCATGGTTCACATAGCCAGCATAGGTCTGGGATGCAGGGTCAAACACAACTTGCTTCCGAATAGACATCGAATCAAACATAAGACAAACATCCTTCATCAAATCATCCTTTTTAAGTTGAGCTTGCAAGGTATTAAAAACATCTGTAATAAATCCTGGGGAGACATTGTGGGATGCAGACCACCTACGAATGGTATCCGCATGAGGCAAATGCAAATACTTTCTCACATAATTATAAGCCTGAGCACTATAGAAGTGCAAGGAAACAGCAAAGGATTTTAATTCATCAGAAAAACGCATATTATTTTTGGACATATGGGCAGCTTTTAATTCATTTTCAATTAAAGTGAGGGTTTCCGCAGCAAAATTTTCTTTTAGGATGTCAACATTTTCTTCTTTCAACAACTTTTTCTTCTTCAAATCTTCCAAAAGGGATGAAATTTTTACATCTCGACGGGCCAACTTCTTCCTCATGCTACTGAGTTGTTGTTTTTGATGAAGCATCTTTTCTTGGCAAACAAGCAACTTATTTTGGGTCTCTTCTAAGTGGCTTTCAACTGAAGAATAGGCATAATTATGTTCATCAACTTTAGGGGTCTTACTGGGTGTAGCATCTTCAAATGGAGAATTGGGAGCAGCTCGTTTTCGAGGGGATGATCTTGTCTTTTTAATGGCAGGAGACTGTTTATGTTGGGGATAATTTGGAAATACAGATGGGACAGCATTCTCTCTCAATTTTTTTTGGTCTAAACCGAGTAATAATCTTCTAACAAAAAATGGACACTACAGACCCTATCATTTTTTGTAGGTCTCCACTCTGACCCATCTACATTCTTCCTGCTGATTTTAGTAATCCACTTGGACAACAACTCAGGCTTCTTCCATGGAAAGCTGAAAATAAGTGAGGCATTCTAACTAGGACTATCTTGACAATTGGTGTACTATAGTGAAAAGCAATCTATCCAGTTGAATTATTTTCTATTGGCAAGGGAAAGACTCCATGGAAAAAAAAGCAATTAGACGTCTAGTACTATACTTATATATTTGTCTTTATCTAGGTCTTCCTGTCAATATACTTATATACTTGTTGATATTCATCTCGGTTCATGTATCTCAAGTTTTGAAAAATAACCACACTACTCTTACACGCCTAGAGTGGAGTGCTTATACTTTGGCCTTTGCAGTTAATTGCAATCGCAAGCTCTCCTCCTCAATTCGAAAACGCATTATAGTTATAGGTTATTATAATACATGATTACACACATTCTCTAACTTCATTTTTACCTCAGGGGAATAGTTCAGATCAGTATGTAGATTTATTTATAAAAATACTTGGGAGACCTTCCATTCTTGCTCTAGTACTAGGGGGTTTGGGAGGGGGAAACTTTAAAAAAAAAAAAAAGTTTTCCCCCTCCCAAACCCCCTACTAGAACAAGAATACTTGGGATGTAGTAGCTTATGGAAGGTCTCCCAAATACTTATGAGATATAGACTCTATATCTAAATCTATCTAGATCCTAGAACATTATCAGTCTCCGTCGCAGTCGTCAGTAGCCCAAAATACAATTAGAATTGATTTATTTCTCTTACCTGTGAAACGACAATGATGTGCCTTTGACAGCTTTATTGTGGCATAAATATACGCAGCAGTTCTGAACCATTTTATTGTGAATTTTAATATTGTTGTGGTGTTTGTTGTGTCGTTATGATGACATTAGATACCGAATGAATGGTAATGTTTACATTCTCAGCCAACAACAAAATGGCGCTAAATGCTTTCATTGGTGGACACTTTTTAGACTCCGTACGTATTCTCATTCGTTTAATTCTATGATTCAGACTCGAATCCGAATAGCCGCAGCAAAACATCAACACAAGAAGCAAGAAGTCAGAAAGAGAAGAAGAAGAGAAGAAAAACAGTCGAATATAAATAAGTACATGTATTATCTAATTTCTGAAGAATATGTGCTAACTTACTAGCAGATTTGAAGATTGAAATCACATAAACTACATACAAGTTCAAATAAAATTGGACACGGGATCAGATCTAAATCTAATGTCTAGTCTACTGCTCTCCTCTCTCCACACTTCACACTGTACAAGTAACGGACTGGCGCCGTGATGTCTAGATCGACAATTCTGATCTTTATTTATTTAATCTTTATTTATTTATTATATTTTTTTAATTTAATTTATTTATTGTTTTATTATTTATTTTACTTATTTCTCTTCTTCGTCTTCTTTCCTTCAGTTTCAGCCTCGATGTTTGCGACTCAAGTTATAGTACCTGTCATTCCCCTCCTTTCGTTTCCCTGTGGGGTTTCGCATTAAGAGTACCAATTGTTGCCTATTGCCTATAAGCCTGTGTTGGTGTCCTAAGGTTGTGTTCAATACAGCCAACCCAATGTCGCGTCTATGTAGGAGAAGTACCAAATAGTGAATAGGCAAATATGTGCAGATAGTTTTCCTCCCCCAAAGGATTTATCCAATTAAACGATAACAACATCAAACCCTTGTCAACACCACTGATCAAACTTTATGTTGAGTCATCATCGTTAGTTACCGGGATACTGTAGCTTAGGGGATGGGGGAAAATAAGTAACAATGAACATGAGAATCAATACAAATTATCATAATGTTATAGCACTGACGCTCTCACGGAAATCTTATGAGGGGCCTGTCGTGCGGTCCCGAAGTTGGCGGCCGAATATTAAGGGCAAAATATGAGTACAAGACGGATTTCGTTGTAATGCGGTTATTAAAGAAAATAGCCAATAGGGTGCTTAAAATATCGCTTTTGTCCAACGATGAGAAGAGTAAGACTTTCTGAAGCTAATGTGTCTGGTGATGCAACTTGAAGATGACCATGGTTCACATAGCCAGCATAGGTCTGGGATGCAGGGTCAAACACAACTTGCTTCCGAATAGACATCGAATCAAACATAAGACAAACATCCTTCATCAAATCATCCTTTTTAAGTTGAGCTTGCAAGGTATTAAAAACATCTGTAATAAATCCTGGGGAGACATTGTGGGATGCAGACCACCTACGAATGGTATCCGCATGAGGCAAATGCAAATACTTTCTCACATAATTATAAGCCTGAGCACTATAGAAGTGCAAGGAAACAGCAAAGGATTTTAATTCATCAGAAAAACGCATATTATTTTTGGACATATGGGCAGCTTTTAATTCATTTTCAATTAAAGTGAGGGTTTCCGCAGCAAAATTTTCTTTTAGGATGTCAACATTTTCTTCTTTCAACAACTTTTTCTTCTTCAAATCTTCCAAAAGGGATGAAATTTTTACATCTCGACGGGCCAACTTCTTCCTCATGCTACTGAGTTGTTGTTTTTGATGAAGCATCTTTTCTTGGCAAACAAGCAACTTATTTTGGGTCTCTTCTAAGTGGCTTTCAACTGAAGAATAGGCATAATTATGTTCATCAACTTTAGGGGTCTTACTGGGTGTAGCATCTTCAAATGGAGAATTGGGAGCAGCTCGTTTTCGAGGGGATGATCTTGTCTTTTTAATGGCAGGAGACTGTTTATGTTGGGGATAATTTGGAAATACAGATGGGACAGCATTCTCTCTCAATTTTTTTTGGTCTAAACCGAGATAATAATCTTCTAATAAAAAATGGACACTACAGACCCTATCATTTTTTGTAGGTCTCCACTCTGACCCATCTACATTCTTCCTGCTGATTTTAGTAATCCACTTGGACAACAACTCAGGCTTCTTCCATGGAAAGCTGAAAATAAGTGAGGCATTCTAACTAGGACTATCTTGACAATTGGTGTACTATAGTGAAAAGCAATCTATCCAGTTGAATTATTTTCTATTGGCAAGGGAAAGACTCCATGGAAAAAAAAGCAATTAGACGTCTAGTACTATACTTATATATTTGTCTTTATCTAGGTCTTCCTGTCAATATACTTATATACTTGTTGATATTCATCTCGGTTCATGTATCTCAAGTTTTGAAAAATAACCACACTACTCTTACACGCCTAGAGTGGAGTGCTTATACTTTGGCCTTTGCAGTTAATTGCAATCGCAAGCTCTCCTCCTCAATTCGAAAACGCATTATAGTTATAGGTTATTATAATACATGATTACACACATTCTCTAACTTCATTTTTACCTCAGGGGAATAGTTCAGATCAGTATGTAGATTTATTTATAAAAATACTTGGGAGACCTTCCATTCTTGCTCTAGTACTAGGGGGTTTGGGAGGGGGGAAACTTTAAAAAAAAAAAAAAGTTTTCCCCCTCCCAAACCCCTACTAGAACAAGAATACTTGGGATGTAGTAGCTTATGGAAGGTCTCCCAAATACTTATGAGATATAGACTCTATATCTAAATCTATCTAGATCCTAGAACATTATCAGTCTCCGTCGCAGTCGTCAGTAGCCCAAAATACAATTAGAATTGATTTATTTCTCTTACCTGTGAAACGACAATGATGTGCCTTTGACAGCTTTATTGTGGCATAAATATACGCAGCAGTTCTGAACCATTTTATTGTGAATTTTAATATTGTTGTGGTGTTTGTTGTGTCGTTATGATGACATTAGATACCGAATGAATGGTAATGTTTACATTCTCAGCCAACAACAAAATGGCGCTAAATGCTTTCATTGGTGGACACTTTTTAGACTCCGTACGTATTCTCATTCGTTTAATTCTATGATTCAGACTCGAATCCGAATAGCCGCAGCCAACATCAACACAAGAAGCAAGAAGTCAGAAAGAAAGAAGAAGAGAAGAAAAACAGTCGAATATAAATAAGTACATGTATTATCTAATTTCTGAAGAATATGTGCTAACTCACTAGCAGATTTGAAGATTGAAATCACATAAACTACATACAAGTTCAAATAAAATTGGACACGGGATCAGATCTAAATCTAATGTCTAGTCTACTGCTCTCCTCTCTCCACACTTCACACTGTACAAGTAACGGACTGGCGCCGTGATGTCTAGATCGACAATTCTGTTACCAATAGAGCTAAAAAGTGTATATAATTCGGATAACATAGTATAACAACAAAATAGAGCTTGCGTATAACACATATTTAACCAGTACTTACCTAATACGATAATAATCACAGAAAAAAGCAACACAACTTTCACTTTCAGCGACATCATTCCGCCATTTGTATAAGTTGTTTTTTTCTCCCCTTACTCCCCCTACCTTCTCTTCTTTTCAGTACAGAAGCTACGACCTCTGACATGTGCATAATATTATTGGAGAATTTAGGTCAATAAAAACGGTGTGCGGTTATGTTGTTGTCGATTTGATTTTGCAGAGGAAAAAATCCCTACAACATATCCTTTGACACACCAGAGAAATGTAATTTAATGTATCACATAAGGATGAGCGATATTTTTGATAACTTTATGTAACGAATGACGATCATTGCCTGAGGGTGTAGTAAAACGACGTAAAGTGCATTTATATAGGTAATTATTTACTTAATAATTAATCTACTTATTTATTTATTTATTTATTTATTTATTTATTTATTTATTTATTTATTTATTTATTTTTTATTTATTTACTTATTTCTTCTTCTTCTTCTTCTTCTTCAGTTCAGCCTCGATGTTGCGACTCAAGTTATTACCTGTCATTCCCCTCTTTCTTTCCTGTGGGGTTTCCATTAGAGTACCTATTGCATAACGCTGGGTGTTGGTTTCCTAAGGGTGTGTTCAATACAGCCCAATGTCGCGTCTATGTAGGAGAAGTGCCAAATAGTGAATAGGCAAATATGTGTCAGATAGTTTCCCCAAAGGATTCCAATTAACAAACCCTTGTCATCACCACTGATCAAAATTTTGTTAGTCATCATCTTAGATTAACGGGATACTTGTAGGTTAGTGGGATGGGGAAAAATAAGTAACAATGAGAGCATGAGAATCAATACATAATATCATAATGTTATAGCAATGACGATCTCACGGAAATCTTTGGGCCTCGTTTCGGTCCCGAAGTGGCGCGAATTTAAGGCAAAATATGAGACAAGACGATTTCGTGTAATGCTATTTTTAAAAAAAAATCATTACGACCCTTTTTATCAATAAATATGCCTGAAAGTTGGCACACAATTAGTAAACAGGTCATTTTAGATTATGTCAAACGGCAAAACTCCTGCAATCACGAAAAATCCCCGTTAAAAAACAGATGCCTTTTGAGTGAAATATTTCTAAAACTATCAAGAGCAGAGATTTTGACGTTAATAAAGTTATATATGCATAGCTGCCAACCGTTCAGTTAAAAACGGATTTGTTCCGTATTTGACTTCCTGAGTCCGTAAGTCCTTATTTTTAGTTCAAAATCCGTATTTTGTAACTATTGACTAATTTGTGGTAAAAAAGACATGTGAGCCTAATGAATTATTATTATTGATCCATTATTATTACTATTACTACTACTATTATTGTTATTATTATTATCATTATTATTGGTGTCCAGTGAGAGCATAATCTCCTTTTGTGTAGCTCTTTAATTTGAATTATGCCTCTATCATAAATGATTTTCAACAATTAAAAAAGTTCCATTCGTTTATATGACGCCTGTATTTTACTCAAACCTTTCATAATGTATTGGAGATTTCCATAGAATATGGATGTTAGCCTCGATATACTTTCAATATCCTAGGACAGTATTGATACTTTCACTATTTGTTACAAATATTATTTTAATTCAGAATAAAATTAAATCCACATCTTTGATTGGAAGGAATTCAATCAGAAAATCAATTGCTTATATAGATCAAACATGACAATGATTATTTCCCTTTATTAATTTATAAAATATATAAATTTAATCCCTTTAAAAAACATCTTCATCTGATTTTAATTATTTTTTTTTCAAGCAAGCTTTTGTAAAGGTTTAGGTTCAAGAAAAATAAGTATACTCCATTTTTGGGTGTGTTTATCTTGTCAAAGTAAAGAAGTAGGAATTCTCTAATATTTAGAGGTGCATTTTACTATAACTACTATTATAGTATACTACTTAAAGACCATTATGTTGCATGAAAGAAAACATATATGCAATCGTCTACTTTTTATCTGAACTCACCTAATTTTTACCCCAAAACGCTCTCTCAAGTGATGTACCAGGTTGGCAGTTATGCATTTCTATGTTATTTCATGTATTTTACAATTGTGCTTCTTGTGTATTGGTCCTTATCAAAGTTGAGGCAGTTGAATTCTTTCTTTATATTGTCTGTTCTGAAATTTTGATCTCATTGTGGAAAGTGTCATTTTAACGATTCAAATGTGCTGGTACTAAACCCGATAATTTAGCAACTTTTGGACTGGCCTCTGTTATCTCAAACTTGTTAGTGTTAGTAATAGTAATTAAAAAGGCTGACTTTTATATGTTGCGATTCGATGAAGGGGGGCGGCACACGTCGTCCCCTCATCCCGGGCCAAATGAGCGTTCCTTATTTTATTTTTGAAAAGTTGGCAGCTATGTATATGCACATTTCATCTATTTATGTTTTCAAATTTAATTGGAATATGATAAGTACTTTTCACGTATCATCACAAAACATCAACCCAATTTGTCATTCAAGGAGTGAGAAGAGGAGACAGCCATTGAGACAGTGTGAGAAAATATGTAATGAGTTATTTAACGTCCCGAGAAAGCTAGGAGGGATTTGAAATATATCACTACACCCTGATTCCTCTGTCGGATCCGCTGCCCGACCGGCATCTGTCCTGCAAGTTGCCACTGCTCTTCATATGTTATCTTTTTCTAGCCACCTTATGTTCATATCCGCATAAGAGATGATTTAAAACATGTTTGTATCTTATTGAGCATCGTTTTTGACATATTGTTCTCCACGTTTCCGATCCTTGAAGTTGAACTGTCTTAAATTGTGTGTTGAAGACGCGGAGTTTTTTTTTTTATTATTTGGGGGGGGGGGGGGGGCTTAACGGATCACTTTTGAAGCCCAATAAATGATCTTCAGCAAGACGAAGGCTACAATTTTAAATGAAAATAATATATGCTCCAGTGACATTGGAAAGTTTCTTGGAGATTTCATCATAATACTATGCCTTATT
>NC_088372.1:25083504-25126004 GCF_034508935.2 Berghia stephanieae | reverse complement strand
CTCAAGTTTCATATTTGTTGCTATGAATTCAATTTCCTGTAGCTATTCAACCCCGTCATAATACCGTTTTGAGACTGTGGGTCGCATATTATTCAGACATGCCAAGGAAAAATAGGAGTAACCATGATTAAATCCTGATAATATCTAGATAGAATGAAGATGACATAACTCAGGCCTTTGTTATTGTTTTTTTTTTAATCCATGTTTGTGAGTAATTCTCGCTAAAACTGTATTTACCAGACTATAAACGGTCAGCAGACCTTTATGAGTTGTCTTGCTCAACAGTTCGTCGGGGATTATATCTCTCCGAAAGGCGTTTCTCATCGTCCTATCAAAGACCGGCGTAAAAATTCGGAGGACCCCCTGGTTTTTGGCACCAGTGTCTTTGTCCGAAAATTTTATAAGCATCTTACGGGCTAATTATTGTGTCGTCAAATATGTTACATGTGCGTTGTCCACCAGGGAAGAGATAAATTATAAAGCCTTGTGAGCCTTTTTTCAATGCTGTGAAATACAATATAGAATGCTCTCTATAATACACTATCTGAAACAACCCAAAAATAATTGCTAAGCTACGCTACTGAATGAAACTTTGTTATGATTATTATTTTTTTTTTTTGCACAGGAAAGAGAATAAACACACCATTATTGTAAACAGTTTAAAGCTTTAGTCATATTTTATTGTAAACGATGAAAAGATCAAAGGAATTCGGCAATGTGAGAAAACGGTTTGGTCTATCATTATCGGTATTCAAAATACTCTTCAACAGTCGTAACGTCACTTCCTTCCTAATGACGTATGGTAACTTAGTAACACTGGCTCTAAACTATCGGAACAATGGCGGACGCCCGTATGAAATATTTTCCGGCGAGTATAAAAGCGTTTCCAGAGGGGAAAAAAAAACATACATTTGATCATGTTTTGACTTTTACACATTCTGATCACAAGGCATATGAAAAGGGAATGAAAAGTTCTAGCCAGCATGAAGAATAAAAAGTAATGATTTTCTTTGTTTAGAACCAAGATGGCCGCCGTTGCCGGGCGGCGTGACATCAGACTTCTGAATGCTATTCGTATCGTCAATGGGAGCGACCTATATTCAGGTTTTCGTTCAACCAAGTCATCAATCACATGATTTGTTGCTGTACAACGATTCGATATTTCTTTTAAAATGTAAACACGCTACTTTGTTTGTGAAAGTTGTAAACATACACATGTGTCAAACTGAACAAAATGACCAATCGTGATGTTAGATATTTCGAAAGCTGTGAGAACTTTTCACTATGTGGGTCACTTTGAGCACATTTTACAATGTGACCAATGACCTCGAGCACACGGAAAGTTAATATAGATCGCTCCCATTAAAATTAAGCCCGCATGCAAAAAATCACGTCACCACATTTCGTGACATCGTGCGCACGGGACCAGGAACGGATTATAAATAGAATGAAGTTGACGTAACGCAGGTCTTTGTTATTGTTTTTTGCCATCCACGTTTATGAGCAGTTCTCACTAAACTGTATTAACCAGATTATAAACGTTCAAGGTTACACATAGTGTTTTGTGTTGGTCCGTTATACTTCCGGATGACAATGTTGAGAGCTTCTTAGCCAAGCGCATTTTATCCATAAGTTAACGAAGGCTGGGATGAGATTCCATTATTTTTAGATGACGCATTTGACACGATCTCGATTTGTTGTGACAGTTTATTGTGACAGGTAGCATGACATATTTTGGAGTAATGCGTAGGGTGTCATAACTTGTGTTTGTGTTTATTCTACTAAATTATGGATCAACCTCTCCGTATCAACTACAGGAGAATCGTCACATTCTTTACTATTTGTTCTTTATTATTTAATCCGTTCCATTCCTTGTAAAACACTTGGCTATATTAACAGTACATCTCCATCGTGTCTTTGTCTTTTTCTTCATTTCTCTTTAGGACATTCCAGCCAACTTCACCTCTTCCTCACAAGACCTTTTCCATGTTTTATTTGGCATCTCAACCTTCCTTTTCCCCTGATGGTTCCAGTTCACAGTTTACAGCTTATCTCGTAATGTCTATTGCTGGTTTTCTGAAATTGTGACTAATCCATTTCCATTTTCTTGTTGAGGTTTGTTTGATAATTTCCCCATTGTCCAGCTTTTAACCACAAGTCTTTATGACTGATTTTCTCAGGTCTTCTGATACCGAGTATGTTTATGAATGTTTGACGATTAAAAAAACAAGTATTGGTCAATCTCGACGTGTTCATATATACAGGTCTGACATCCGAACCCATTTATGGCCCTAGTAAAGCATTGCTATAATGGACAATACTTCGAGATTCCCATAAAGACAATGAGCCGACGTGTACAAATAATATGCAAATAAGTGCACGTCGCAAGGTACCCATAATGAATTGGGTTATCAGACCTACAAATAAGTACACGTCGGGTAATCTCCATGTTTATAAGTCTTTAACAGTCAATTGACATTTTAAAAATCAGATTTGTTTTGAACATCACAAATTTAAAGACAAATATTTGTTTCAAGTATAAGTGATTAATGCTATATTTGCAAAGCTTGACATACTGGGAAAATGATTATGTTTAATATGTGCTTATCCCTTTTGTGTCTGAGTTCTAAACTCCAATTTTTGTGTTGAGTTAGTAGGGCATTTCGGAAAAATCCTAAAAACAGTCGATAAGGAGAGACTTAACAGACATACCTACGTAGAAGATATGATGTAACCCACCGCCTGAAGATGACCAATATGACGAATGATAGATTTTATAAATAATCATAGTTATGGAATAATACTTTTTGTATCTTTAACAATTTATATTCTTTCTACTTAACAAAACACCTAAATCTGTGGCACAAGTCTATTATTTCTTACTAATAAACTCGAGTTTTACCATATAAACTTTACGACATGTTTTGGGGCAATGGAATACATATGGATAATATTACAAAACGTCGCATTGTCATGTAAGCTCAAGTCTTTGCACGGTTTTAAAATATAAAAAGTAAAATAGATTTTAATCATAACCTCGTAATTACTTATGTAAGAGCAATTCAATTCGTTGTGTTTTGGTTAGTCATCCTACACATTTCAATCTGGGCATACGTGCTTGACTTTTGCTTGTCAACAAACAACATTGTGTGACCGTTACACGTCTCATATCAATTGTTCCAGTTGAATATATAATATATCCCAGTATCGTCGCAAATAATCGGCACGGTTGGATTGTCTTTTACAATTTCAACCAATGTTAGTGTGGTTAGTGATGGAAATGGTTACATTGACCTCAAAACTGTGGCCCGGCATTGTGTCCTTTGATAAGCTGCTTTACATATTGGAAATCGATGTCAGAGACCCGTTGTCGTGTTCCTTTTCCAGTCATAAGCAGATATCTGGAGACTGAAGATTGTTCCGAACGCGAGGTCAATTTAATAATATGACAAGACTTGACTTTTCCCCGTTGAAAGTGGTGAAAGATACGCACCACGAAAGATAGGGATTTCTTTTTGTTTTGTTTTTTTTTTTTGTTTTTTGTTGACATCCAACTACTGGAAAGGGGAAGGGGGGGGGGGTGTCTACTTTGTTGTTGTTTGTTTTGTTTTTGGTTAAATTAAGATTGACGCACGTTCTAGATTGTAAACGTTATCCATAAAATGACAATTTAAAAAAAATCATTATCCATATATTATTATGAAAAGGGTGTTCTCTCAAAAGGTATCCGAATCATTCACTGCATGAACATGAAGCAGACATGAGTGAGGGAAACATCAACTCTGTAAGTGAGAATCGATGAGTGAAGCTGTAGTGAGTGATTGCTAATTATAGCCTTGATGAAAACAATTCTACAAAGCATTCTAAAATTATGAGATTGAGACATCCAAAATTAAAGGCCCGAAAACTGTTATGGGTTAACATTGAACTAAATCTTTACCTGCTCTCTAAAACAATCGATAAAAATTACAAACTCAAACACTGAAATTGAAACCTTACTTTTGAATCATTTGGTTGCTCTTGATTAGGAACTCCAGCAGCCGGATAACGTTGCGCACAAAATAGGTCTCCCGTTTTTGTTGTTTAGATTGTAGACAATACACTTTCAGTTAAAACAAACATATACAAATACATTTTTATTTAGTTAATTCATTTAATATATGGCTAAATTATTCTGAAAATTAGGTTCCACATAATTATTGTTTTGTTCACACAAGGGCATTAATTTTGAATGAATAACTTTACCGTGGTCTAAAAATAGATCTACAGTAATTTTTGATAAATTTTACATTTTGTTTCATAAGATATTAATATCTAGACATTATTTGATGCATGATCGAGCAGTTATGATTATGTGTTTCTTTTGCCACATAACAATCACATTTTTATGGTTATTTTTTTTCTCTATAATTTGCTTTGATAGGTGAGTGGTCAAAGACAGGAACATCGTTTTAGCACGTACTGTCAGGCCTTTATCCTTCTATAAAGATAGTAAAAATTATAATAACTTCCCTGTAATCCGTCTGCTGTCGTCTGCTATCTATTGTCAGATGTTTTGCACTCGTCACAGGGTGTTTTCCAGTTTTTAATAGAAAAGCGATCATGTAAAAGACAGGTCTTAGGTCTTAATATTTGATAAGTCCTGGATTTGCTGAACCTCTGTATTATAGACAATGAGACACGGTGCACATATTATCAAGCCAGATAACCGAATGCAATTAAGGGCTTGATTTAACGTTGTTGCAATGGAATATAATATTTTGCGTTGGTTTGAGATTAGGTCCATTATATCTGTCACAGTAAAGGTTGTTCACAATTATCTTATTAAATTTTATTTTATTAAGAACTGAATTCATCTCACTCCAGTTATATTTCAGTAGGCTTAGATAAACTTTACCTTCTAATATTAGATCGTCTTTCCTTTTATAGCCTTCCCTCGAATTAATTTCTAATTAGTGAATACTTTTCGTTCTACATTCTGTCACGTAGCCACTTATTATAAAAGCTGATAGGTCTAACACTCTACACTCACTTTCTCTCCACAATCTATGCCGGACGGCCAGTCGCTCTATTCCTTCTATATACTGTAAGATTTTTATCTTTTGGGACTTTGTAGATATTATATCTACACCATTAAGACGCCGGAGCTTTTAACTTTGATTGTATAATCTTCAAGGATCAAACCCAAGCCCGCTGTCAAAGGACTACACAATAACTTCTTACCAATTGCCTGGAAGTGGAATTTTACGAGTCCAATCCTGTTATCAGAGGAATAGATCATCCAAGCCCATCAACTGCCTGGAAACGTAAACTTACGAATCTGACATATTATCATAAGTTACGTAAAATATTCATATCTCTATTTGTAACTGCCACGATCACTGTTTATCTCTTTTAATTAAATTTCATCATTATTTTTATTTCATTGTAAACAAATCGTTAATTGTTTTTCATTTATAGTAACTAGTAAATTCTGGGGCCTCATTCTACATATATCTTTATGCATAGTCGAGTAGCTCTTTACTCACTTGAGACCATGACATTTTGGAGGGGACACATATAAAGAATTGAATTTATTTAGTTACATATATCTATTTCATCTAATTTAAAGTTTAAATTGTAAAACTCTTAATTGCCCCACTTGATCATATTTTAATTGAACTCCCTATTTACAGGATTAATTTTTTTTTCTTTTTCATTTCTTCATTTAAATGGAATAGCAATTTATCCATTCATTCTTTCATTCAAATTGAATAGCATTTTATTGATTCATTCCTTCATCCATTTATTCATTTATAAATCATTCATTCATTCATTGTTCATTCATTTATTTATTCATTCATTCATTCACTCATTTATCCAATCATTCATACATTTATTCCTCCCTTCATTCTTTCATTCATACATTATCCATTCATTCATTCATCTATTCACTCAGTTTTTCATTCATTCATTCATTCCTTGTCCACTTTGTTATTATATCACTCATTTCATTTTGTTGTTTGCCTCATTCATGAATTGTTTTCAATATGTTTACATTCTATAACGATTCATTCACCTATCATCCATTCACTCAGTGTTGTGAACACATTTTGTAACTATTATAAATCTTACGATATTTTATTGTTTTGTATTTCAGACATCACTGTTAAACACTCTTCAATGCCTAATTACAATTGTTGAACAACCATTGAACAAGAGAGAGGTCCCAGCCACGAATTGAGTTGGTAGATATATCCTTCATTATTCTCTTTTACATGAGTTGGGCATCACATAGTAACTATAGACATCGTGATTTGTTTTGCATAGTGATTTGTTTTAAATACATTTTTGGCATATTACTGTTACCGAAAACCACTTATATATTATGTTCTGAAAAGTGAGTCTTTAAAAACTAAATAATAATAAAAGGAGTCTACTAGCCGTCGTGTTATATTTAGTGATAGATAACTTGGGATTATTTTGGCATCCTATTATTGTTATCACACTCTAGTACATTAGCGTCATTGCGAATAATTGTACACAAACTAACGACGAGTCACACACATTGGTGATGAATTTTTCGTAGTAACATAGTTTAGAGTACACGCGATTGACACATTGTTATTGACACAAGTCATAATAACTCCGCATTGTATTGACACATTGCTTTATAAGATATAACGATAAAAGGCATCAAATTCAACATACATAATAAGTTGAAATAAGAGAGAGAGATTTCTAAAAATAGAACAGTTCATTCCAGTAAGTGTAAATAAATAAAACAGTCAGTAACAGTATCCTGTCAATATAATATATATAAAATATCGTAACTAATTTATTGCAACATGGAAGCATATAAAAGATACTTAAGTCTCGCAAAGGCTTAGAAATACCCCAGGAAAGAATATTTTCATGGTGCGAAGAGAAAGTAAAAGAAGAAAAAGAACATGAAGAAAGAATTCGTAGAGAAGAAAATGAAGAAAGAATTCGTAGAGAAGAAAAGAACATGAAGAAAGAATACGTAGAGAAGAACGAGAAGAAAGAGTCCAAGAAAGGGAACTAAAAAGACAAATAGCTTTAGCAGAAGAAGAAACCAAAAGGACCCAAATGATGCTGGAAATTGAAAAAACAAAAACCGGTCATGAAAGAAAACATAATAATAGTGATGAATTTTTCGTGAAACTTCCACGCATGCCAACATACGATGAACGCTCAGACTGTCTAGAATCCTTCTTACACCGATTCGAAGTTCAGGCTAAAGGTTATCGTTGGCCAGAAAGCAAATGGGCCACAGCCTTGATTAACTGCTTATCTGGAGAACCGCTAAAAGTTTTCTATACCTTAACAACTGAAGATGCAGATGACTATGGAAAAATTAAAGACGCTCTACTAAAAAGATTTAGATTAACGGAAGATGGTTACCAGGAAAGGTTTCACACTGCAAAACCGGAAAGTGGAGAAGACTTTAATACATTCGTGAACCGAATTACTCAATTTCTAAATCGGTGGCTTGAGTTGGCAAACGTAAAACAAGACGACTTTGCAGGCCTTTACTATCTCACGCTGAAGAATCGAATCTATCAAGCTTGCAACCCAGATTTAGTCGCATTCTTTAAAGAGAGAAAGCCAGAAAACTTGGACAAATTAAAAATCTACGCAGAAAACTTTAACAGCGCACATCCATTGACACCCCTTAGCAGAACATTGAAGGAACCATACTACGCTGCCGCTGCTCAGAGTCCAGGTACACCTAAAGTTCAGTACTCAAATAGAACGAGCCGATCAATCACTCGGAACACGCAAGTGAAACAGGAGGATCATAGTAACAAACCATGGAACAAACAGTTCAATAGAGACCATAGCCGACCCTATCAAAACAAAACAAGAAATAGCACTGACAATAATACTGAGTATAAGAAAACCAACAAACCTATAATTAAATGTCAATATTGTGGAATGAAAGGCCACACAGCAGACAAATGTTACAAAATCGTGGGATATCCAAAAGAAACTGCAAATGCATCACTCCAAACAGGTGTAAACAATCAGACACGAGTAATGTCAGGAGAAAATATAAATGTGTATTGCGTGAAAGGTATGTCACTTTTAACACAAACTCACAAATCAGGATCGCTATTTTTTTGTGAAGGCAAAGCTAATGGAACTGATTGCAAAATATTGAGAGACACAGGATGCAGTACAGTAGGAATAAAAGCATCTTTGATCAATGACGAAGACAAAACTGGAAAAACGGTACAATGCATCACATTCAGTGGCACAGTCGAAACCTTTGAAACAGCTAACGTGTACATAGAAACCCCATACTATACAGGAATAGTGGAATGCTGTATACTTCCCAACCCCGTCGCTGATGTTATTGTTGGCAATATAAAAGGTCTTAAAGACAACCCAACAGATGTAAAAGAATGGTCATTAACCCAAGAAACAGCTTGTCTAGCAGAAACAAGAAAGATGACTAAGATAACAGAGAAGCCAATGACTATTTCTCTTGAACCACAACAATTTGACAGGAACACGTTCATTGAAGAACAGAAAAAGGACCCGACTTTAACTTCATATTTCAATATCGCAAACAAAGGGACGAAATCAAAAGTTGAATACATCATTGAAAAAGATATTCTGTTCAGGTTACATAGGAAAAGAAATAAAATAGCTAAACAACTGGTCACGCCGAGTATTTACAGAAACAAAATCCTTGGAATAGCGCACGATTCAATAACTTCTGGACATCTTGGGAGCTCTTCCACATTGAAGAGAATATCCGAGAATTTCACATGGCCTGGAATTACTAAAGACGTCCGAGAATATGTGAAATCGTGTGACACATGCCAAAGAAGAGTCGCAAAAGGCAGAATACCGAGATTGCCATTAGAGACAACCCCAGTTATTGAAAAAGTTTTTCAAAAAGTTGCAATTGACATTATAGGCCCTTTAACAAAATCAGATAGAAACCATACACACATACTAACACTAGTCGATTACGCAACCAGGTGGCCAGAAGCGATAGCATTGAAATCAACTACATCGGATCACATAGCTGAAGCATTGATGACAATTTTTACTAGAATAGGCATACCAAATGAGATACTGTCGGACAATGGACCCCAATTTACATCACATATGATGCATGAAACCATGAAACTCATGGGAATCCAACACTCATTCACAACTCCCTACCACCCCCAAGCAAATGGTCTTTGTGAAAGATTTAATGGCACTCTAAAAAATATGTTAAGAAAAGTGTCAGCAGAAAAACCAGATGATTGGGACAGATACTTACCAGCAATCCTATTTGCATATAGAGAAATACCCCAAGAATCTACAGGCTACTCCCCATTTGAGTTGATGTATGGACGATCACCTCGCGGCCCGATCAATATAGTAGCCGACATTTGTAAAGGGAATGAGGAGGACAATAACGAAATTATGTTTGCTTACGAATATGTAAGAAACCTGAAAGACAGAATAGAGGACACGTGTAAGCTAGCACAGGAATCCGTCACTAAAAAAGCAGAGAAATACAAGGAATACTCTGATCGCAAAAGCAAATCAAGAAAATTTGCGATTGGTGACAAAGTACTAATACTCTTACCCGATGATTCGAGTAAACTTTTAGCTACATGGAAAGGACCATTCAAAATAACAGCAGTAAAATCTAATGTTAATTACGAGATTAAGATTAACAACACAACAAAGACATTCCATGCAAATATGCTAAAAAAGTATTTTGATAGAGACACAGTGTCACAACCTATGTTTACTAATATCGAAGCTTCAAATGCAGGATTAATCATACCGTTGTCATGGGACACAGACACCCGAGACAGAAAAACAAAACAAAATCGCACAATTGCAACCACCTAAGACAAAAAAAGAAGTACGCAAAGTACTTGGGCTCCTAAATTTTTACAGGAAATACATTTACAACTTCGCGCACATCGCGACACTGCTAACAAATCTGACAAAGAATGGGTCACCGAACAAAATTGTTTGGACAGAAGCGTGTCAGAATAGCTTTAACCAATTAAAGGCATTACTCTGTTCAGAACCAATTCTTAAATTACCCGACATATCAAAAGAATTTGTTGTAAGAACTGACGCGTCTGATAAGGGCATCGCAGGTGTACTATTACAGGAGCATGAGGGAACTCTAATGCCTTGTTTATATGCAAGCAGAAAATTATTGGACAGAGAATCACGATACTCTGTAATAGAGCGTGAAGGACTGGCCATCGTCTTTGCTTTAAATACATTCAGCAGATATCTACTGCTAAAAGAGTTTGTGGTCGAAACGGACCATAAACCACTCACGTACATAAGAAATAACAAAATGAATAATAGTAGAGTACTAAGGTGGAGTCTATTTTTGCAAAATTACACTTTCAGTATCTCTCACATACCAGGTTGTGAAAATATTCACGCCGACCTACTTTCTCGATTAGTGTAATGACGTGAGAAGGGTATGACTTAACCTCCCATGCATACTGTTAGTTACCTCGCAAATTATGCCAAATCAGAACACACAAATTCGATAATTTTATTTGTAAACATGATGACCCAACTTAATGTAACATTGAGTATTGTTTGGATATATATACCATACCCATTCATGATTTGGGAAATCTTCTCTTTATCTATTATTGTTATGAATTTTCACTCATTTATGATTAATAATTGAAATGTCAATATTCCATTTACATTTTCATTCATTTCATATCATCGACTTAAATCATGCTTCATTGCCATCACTATTGTTTATCACAATGATTTGTAATCACATTGCCATCATGTTGTTCATCACAATGATTTGTAATCACAATCTTTCATTGTTATTGTCACCCATTCATATACCTACGTTAATATAAACATTTCCATGTCTAGTTAATAAATAATTTAATTGTAGCACAAATCATAACAATGGATTAATGCTAGAGTATTATGATAGTAAATTTACTTCCGTTTGTAAAATCTATCTTTCCCATAATGGTTAAAGAGTATATTTTAAACGTGGGTGGGGGGTGTCACAGTAAAGGTTGTTCACAATTATCTTATTAAATTTTATTTTATTAAGAACTGAATTCATCTCACTCCAGTTATATTTCAGTAGGCTTAGATAAACTTTACCTTCTAATATTAGATCGTCTTTCCTTTTATAGCCTTCCCTCGAATTAATTTCTAATTAGTGAATACTTTTCGTTCTACATTCTGTCACGTAGCCACTTATTATAAAAGCTGATAGGTCTAACACTCTACACTCACTTTCTCTCCACAATCTATGCCGGACGGCCAGTCGCTCTATTCCTTCTATATACTGTAAGATTTTTATCTTTTGGGACTTTGTAGATATTATATCTACACCATTAAGACGCCGGAGCTTTTAACTTTGATTGTATAATCTTCAAGGATCAAACCCAAGCCCGCTGTCAAAGGACTACACAATAACTTCTTACCAATTGCCTGGAAGTGGAATTTTACGAGTCCAATCCTGTTATCAGAGGAATAGATCATCCAAGCCCATCAACTGCCTGGAAACGTAAACTTACGAATCTGACATATTATCATAAGTTACGTAAAATATTCATATCTCTATTTGTAACTGCCACGATCACTGTTTATCTCTTTTAATTAAATTTCATCATTATTTTTATTTCATTGTAAACAAATCGTTAATTGTTTTTCATTTATAGTAACTAGTAAATTCTGGGGCCTCATTCTACATATATCTTTATGCATAGTCGAGTAGCTCTTTACTCACTTGAGACCATGACAATATCAAAGGGCCCTTTATAATTTGAGTTATCAGTCCTGCCTTGTAATCGATTTAAGCTGTTCAGCTTTCTTCTGATCCAACTTTAATCGTGGTAAAGAAGCTTTTCTTGGTTTTCATTGTAAAAAAATGAATGCTATAGTTTGGCTACCATTCTGTCGTAATCTAATAAAACACTATTTTTCGTTTTGTGCCAGGTATATTTTCTTTAATATCTTTCGATTAATATGAGGCGCTCAAAGAGAATTATACACAGAGAAGATTCTCTACCAGTGTCTTTTAGAGTGTAAAACTGAGGATCATAAACTCTTTTTTAACCCTCTCTTTACCAATTATAGCAAAATTGCCATATTCGGTAGGATACACCCAACATCTTTTTTTTTTTACTCAGATTTCTGTTGTCCATCCAAAAATATGAGGATCATCCCATGCTGGTATGAGTGAAGCAAATATTGATTGAAAAAAAATTGAGGAGACACATGATGAATAGGCAGCAGAAGTCTTTATTAAACACATTACATGAACGCCGAAAAGAAAGATGGGGAGACGTTGTCGAAAACTTCGAGCTCAATCGCTCCAACCGTAATTCATGGCAAACCATAAAAAAGGTCAACCCTAAAAATCGTCAAACAAAATCACAACCCCCCCCCCCCCCATCCCAACTGCAGCCGAAGAAATCCAACAACAGAGACAATGCACCCCAAAACTATCAATTTGAAAAAAAAAAAAAAGAAATAAGAAAAGAATATCAAAAGATTCTGAAAACTTTGCTTGACCACAGCATGATTCAAAATGTCCCAATAACGATTATTGAAATGAAAGGACCAATTAAGAAACAAATTAAGATAGCAAGATTGCTGGCATTGATGGAATATACCCAGGCATGATCACTAACGTTGGACTAGGAATAATAATCTGACCTGCAAATATTATGACAGACATCAGATTATACATTGGCACATGCCCACAAATTTGGAAGCATGCCAAGAAATCGCCATATTAAAACTAAGCAAATCACTGACTGAACCAGCAAGCTGTAAAATAATCCAATATCTCTATTTGTTGCTTATACAAGCTCCTAGAAAGAATTGTACTAGAGCGAATCATCCCAAATGTAAATCCATGCATGTCGCCAGAACAAGCGGGATTTAGACCACAAAATGACACATGTAAACAGGTCCTTGCACTAACCTCATACATAGAGACAGGTTGTGAGAACAAAAAGAAGACCGACGCAGTCCTAATAGACTTATCTGTAGCTTACGATACTGTTTGGACACGTGGATTGATGTTAAAGTTTGCAAAAACAAAACAAAAACAAAAACGATTCCTTGTAGAAAGAGACTTAAAGTGCTATCTGCCATGACTGGCACAAGACAATAATTTTGTCATATTAGGAGGAAACGAAAGCAATAAACGAAAAATTAAAAACGGGTTACCAAAAGGATAAGTTTTTTGCAACAACTTTCTTCAATGTTTATATCTCTGACATGCCAAACTGCCAAGCACTCAAACTTGGATGTTGACGACAGGGTCTTAACCTATTAATCGAAAAACTGAAAAGAGATTGAAGAAGTTCTTGGCAAAGATACTACCTGCCTGAAACAATACTTTGTTAGGGGGTACCTAAATGGGAACACCACCAAATTAGTGTCCACAAACTTCCGCTTAACTAATCGAGAGGCAACACAATATTGAAGATCGCAGTCGGTAACTCTGTACTACCCACATACTCCAATCCTAAATACCTCGGCATGACATTGGACCGACAGCTATAAATTACCGCAAACGCATTGAAGGAATTGCAACTAAGATTGCAAAGAGAACCAGCCTCTTAAGACAACTCGCAAATAATAGGAAGCCTCACCACAGGCACTGAGAATATCTGCTGTGGTACTGTGCTACAGTGTGGGAGAATACTCCGCCCCAGTTTGGAAGAGGAGCCTACACGTAAATCGCATAAACATCCTTTTAAGAGAATCAATGAGAATAATAACAGGACGTCTCAAGTCAGCTCCTACTCACTGGCTCCCAAGAGCGATATTGCACAACCGGGTCTTAGAAGACAAGATGTTTATCAAAGGATGCATGCAAGAATTGATGAAGCCACAGACAACAATCCTACAAAAATAATCATAAACGGAACATTTTCAACAAAACGGCTTAAATCAGAAGACCTTTCTACAAACAAAAAGTGGAAGCCATTAACGTAGAAGAGAACTGGAGAGAAATGTGGAACAGGGAAACACCTAGAGGAGGAAGCATCATAAAAGACCCCACTGAAAGAATGCCCACATTCCAAAACGCCAGGAAATACTGGGTTACTTCAAATCACATGTTAAGACATGGCAGAACTGCAGCGAACATGTACACATTAAAACTTAAGAACAGAAATACCTGCAGGAATTGTCAGGCATATCCAGAGACTGTTCTCCGTCATCAAGTGACAAGACTCGCGGGCGACTATGAAAGGCTTAGAGCGGGACCCGAACTCCAGATCTCCCGATATGAAGTCGAGTGTCATCCCACAAGACTACATAGCCGCACTATCTAATAACCATCCTCCATTGTCCCGGACCTCTCATTTGTGTTTACCTCCCATAATCCAGATTCACTTTCATCTAGTCTGTCTACAAATCCATGATCTCAGGTTCGCTCCCCGCTTGTGTCTACATCTTATAGTCTTTTACTTCATTCGCCACCGTTCTCCACATCCCTATAGTCTTAGGTTTACTCCCAACTAGCGTCCACATCCCTATAGTCTCAGGTTTACTTCCCACTGATTTTCATATCCCAACAGTCTCATGTTTACTGCTCCACTGGTGTTCGCATCCTCAAAAGATTCAGTTTACTTCCCATTGATGTCCATATCCCTACAGTCTTAAGCTAAAATAAATAAAAAACATTTTAGAGAGAGAGAGAGAGAGAGAGAGAGAGAGAGAGAGAGAGAGAGAGATACAGAGAGAGATAGATAGATAGATAGAGAGAGAGAGATAGATAGATAGATATATATAGAGAGAGAGATAGATAGATAGATAGATAGAGAGAGAGAGAGAGAGAGAGAGAGAGAGAGAGAGAGAGAGAGAGAGAGAGAGAGAACAAAGGCAACTCTAGACTTATGTAAGCAGGAAACTTATAACAATTCATAAAGATAGTTTCTTTGTGACCACGCATCTCGATTTGGTATTATTTAATATAGAGCAGAAGTACACAACCTTTTTAACTATATGACATGCTGGACATCATTAACTTAACTAACTTGAGAATTTATTTAGCGCAATATCCACTAAACGCGCTCAACGCGCTTTGCAAGGGGTCCCTAACCAACACCAACAGTTAACATGTCGGGACGAGACACGATATTGCATTTTTTTGTTTGTCGGGCGAAGACATCGTTGCGGCCAGGTATTTATTTTATATGTGAGTAAAGAGCCTTTTACAGAGACTCAACTATGTATCGCTCAGAACGGGACTCGAGCCTAGAACCTTCCGATCCGAAGAAGTGTGTCATACCACAAGATCACATAACCGCCCAACACAAACTATTTTTTGCAGGACCCCAGCAGGTTGCGCTGATATTGTTTAATAATGTGGCACATGCGGCCTAGCGGTAAGGTGCATCGTCTTCTCACAAAAGACAAGCGATGTTAAGCGTGGTCAGTGGCAGGATGTGTAACAGTGATCATAGGAAAATCTGGTTCTGGTGTGAATGGGTACCTGGCTATAGGCAGTGACGGATATTGATGTAAGCGTATTATTACAAAAAGTGCATAACAGGCGACAGGTACAGTATAGAATGAAAATAAGATTCCATATAGAGTGTGCCCGTCAACGCTTCAGTGATGACGGTATAATGAGGTTTTGGGCGTTTTTATAGAGGAAATAATTGCGTTCCAAGCAAATTGTTAGCTCTAAGTAAGCCAGATTGACATCATAGCTGTGACAACATTATAACAAGATTCCATTGTATTGTTCAAGTTCACGGAAGTGGTGCATGTTTGGTACAAGGGACACTACTGGCAAATAATTTCATTGTTTACATTGACTGCCTTGTTTGTCATTTCGTTGTGCAATATTACAAGATATCTGGATGTAAATAATGTAAGAGATAAACAAATGAGCAGTGTCTCACAATTTATTTTGAAATATAAATTGAAAATTTTGACACTTTTGGAAGTGAGGAAAACTATATCTATAGATAGACCTCTAGCCTCTACTTCCACTCTAAACAACGTTTAGAGTTAGGTTAGGGTTAGGTCACGAGAAGTAGAGTAGAGGCAAAGGTGTAGATAGTTTTCTCTAACTCTATTCTAGTCTAAAAATGTGTTCTGGGGTTCATTCCACTTTGTCTTGTGAGAAATGAAAAGAACATGCGGCTATGTGGTCTAGTGCTATGACACTCACCCTCGGACTCGCTGTGATTATCCCCAGCGCTGTGATTATCCCCAGACACCTGTCTGGGGATAACGAATTTTCATTATCCCCAGACGCATATTTGAAACTCCGCTCTTTTAAACAATTATCCACATTCCAGAATATGGAATGTTTCCAGATGCACATAGAAATAAGGAAAGTTAATAAAATATCTATAAAAACATAAAATTAACCAACATTAAAACCAGTTGTTACTACATAATATACACAATATGCGTCGACTTCGAAGTGGGTGTCATGGCCGAATGGTTTAGTCGTCTGCCCTGGAAGTTTGACCATAATCGACGTTGTGGGTTCGAATCCTGGTAACGTCACTTTTTTTTTTTTTTTTTTTAAATTCCGTCTTCTTTTTACAGAACGTTGAAAGGGATAAATGTCCCACCCATCCTCCCCCCACCTCTTTTTTTACTATTATTATTGAACTCTCTCTCTCTCTCTCTCTCTCTCTCTCTCTCTCTCTCTCTCTCTCTCTCTCTTGTTTTTTTTTTCTAGTTTCTAGCAAATATATTCGTCCCCACTCCCCTCTCAAATAGTGTCTAAAAAGAATAAATAATTAAAAAGCAAACAAACAGAAATATTCAGAGAGCGACCAAATGGTCAGATAGAGGAGAAAAAAAAACAATAATTGTTTTAAAAAATAAAAACAATAATTGTTTTAAAAATAAAAAACAATTTAAGAAATTCATGCTCAGAAACGGAACATTTACATAAAGGTTTAGCAAACAAAAAACTCTAAGGCTTAGGTCAAAATATTAAAAAAAAAGAAAAAGAGAGATTTCCCTCGGAGCAGGGAATAGTGTTAACAATAATAATAATAATAATAATAATAATAATAATAATAATAATAATAATAATAATAATAATAATAATAATAATAATAATAATAGTAATAGTATGATAATAAGAGTATTAATAATAAAAATAATACTATTATTGATAATAATATAATAATGATTATGATGGTAATAGTAATAATAATAACAAATATTACAATTATATTATTATTATTATTATTATTATTATTATTATTATTATTATTATTTATTATTATTATTATTATTATTATTATTATTATCATTGACCAAAACAAAAAAAAAAAACAATAATAGATCTAGAGCAAATTAAATAATGAAATAATATTATCGGAGAAATAAAAAATTCAACTGATTAAAAAAAAACTCTTGCTCGGAACTCGTAACAAAAGTGAAAACAATGAATATCAATTGGGAAGAAAGAAAGAAAAGTAAAAAAAAAAAAAAATGAGTGGGGGGGGGGGGGGTCGGTCGCGACTGGGTCGAATCTGTGCAGCTAAAAGGAGTAAAATGAAAGGTGGCCTTACCCACTGAGCTGCCTATTCACACCGCTATCGGAATATTTTAAATTCATCATATATGAGCTAAACATATTTCCACCATTTTTGCTTCCTTGTTTTGGTAGTTTTTTCATCTCTGATTCGAATAAAAATATGTTGTTGGATCTAGTTTTGTGGACGTGTGATACTAAATTGTATTGTCTTGTGCGAAGCAGACAGGAAAATAGCAGGTGTGGGTTTTGGGCTTTGGGGCGAACAACACCATGGCCTAGGAATTCGTCCGCGACATAAAAATTATTCCCGGTTGCCCCAAAATTGTGGCCAGAATGAGCAAATTATAGAAACAAGAGATGATCAATAAAGTTAACAGGTAGGTAGGTAATGAAAATTTAAATGGTTGGTGGACTATGAACAGATTTGATGATTAACAACTTTCTTCCTGGTTGAAAATAAAAAGTCGAATTGCCAGTTTGATGTTTTCAGATCAAAGTAACAAAAGAAATTTCATTGATCCATTTGCTTTAAAATATTTTTTTAGAAAGAGCTGGATTTGACATTTGATCACTATTTACTTTCATCTTGTGTTAAATATCACTTGATATATTAACTGTTTTGGGACACAACCACTAGTATTTTTTCCAGAATATTTGGTATTTTTCACGCCTAGTTTGGCATTTTGCATAAAATCTTTCTGCCCACTTGCTACATGCGTCTGGGGATAACGAATTTTTATTATCCCCAGATAGGCGTCTGGGAATAATGACAGCCTTATCCCCAGACAGGTGTCTGGGGATAATAAAAATTTGTTATCCCCAGACACCTGTCTGGGGATAACGAATTTTCATTATCCCCAGACGCATATTTGATACTCCGCTCTTTTAAACAATTATCCACATTCCAGAATATGGAATGTTTCCATATGCACATAGAAATAAGGAAAGTTAATAAAATATATATAAAAACATAAAATTAACCAACATTAAAATCAGTTGTTACTACATATACACAATATGCGTCGACTTCGAAGTGGGTGTCATGGCCGAATGGTTTAGTCGTCTGCCCTGGAAGCTTGACCATAATCGACGTTGTGGGTTCGAATCCTGGTAACGTCACTTTTTTTTTTTTTTTTTTAGTTCCATCTTCTTTTTACAGAACGTTGAAAGGGATAAATGTCCCATCCATCCTCCCCCCACCTCTTTTTTTTATTATTAAACTCTCTCTCTCTCTCTCTCTCTCTCTCTCTCTCTCTCTCTCTCTCTCTCTCTCTCTCTCTCTCTCTCTCTCTCTCTCTCTCTCTCCCTCTTGTTTTTTTTCTAGTTTCTAGCAAATATATTCGTCCCCACTCCGATCTCAAATAGTGTGTAAAAAGAATAAATAATTAAAAAGCAAACAAACAGAAATATTCAGAGAGCGACCAAATGGTCAGATAGAGGAGAGAAAAAAAAACAATAATTGTTTTAAAAATAAAATCAATAATTGTTTTTAAAATAAAAACAATTTAAGAAATTCATGCTCAGAAACGGAACATTTACATAAAGGTTTAGCAAACAAAAAACTCTAAGGTTTAGGTCAAAATATAAAAAAAAAAAAAAAAAGAGAGATTTCCCTCGGAGCAGGGAATAGTGTTAACAATAAATAATAATAATAATAATAATAATAATAATAATAATAATAATAATAATAATAATAATAATAATAATAACAATCATAATAATAATAATAATAATAATAATAATAATAATAATAATAATAATAATAATAATAATAATAATAATAATAATGATAATAATAATAATGAATAATAATAATAATAATAATAATAATAATAATAATAATAATAATAATAATAATAATAATAATAATAGTAATAGTAATAGTATGATAATAAGAGTATTAATAATAAAAATAATACTGTTATTGATAATAATATAATAATGATTATGATGGTAATAGTAATAATAATAACAAATATTACAATGATTATTATTATTATTACTATTATTATTATTATTATTATTATTATTATTATTATTATTATTATTATTATTATTATCATTGACCAAAACAAAAAAAAAAACAATAATAGATATAGAGCAAATTAAATAATGAAATAATATTATCGGAGAAATAAAAAATTCAACTGATTAAAAAAAAACTCTTGCTCGGAACTCGGAACAAAAGTGAAAACAATGAAAATCAATTGGGAAGAAAGAAAGAAAAGAAAAAAAAATGAGTGGGGGGGGGGGGGGGGGGGGGGGGGGGCGGTCGCAACTGGGTCGGAACTGTGCAGCTAAAAGGAGTAAAATGAAAGGTGGCCTAACCCATGAGCTGCCTATCCACACCGCTATCGGAATATTTTAAATTCATATATGAGCTAAACATATTTCCACCATTTTTGCTTCCTTGTTTTGGTACGGTAGTTATTTTCATCTCTGATTCGAATAAAAATATGTTGTTGGATCTAGTTTTGTGGACGTGTGATACTAAATTGTATTGTCTTGTGCGAAGCAGACAGGAAAATAACAGGTGTGGGTTTTGGGCTTTGGGGCGAACATCACCATGGCCTAAGAATTCGTCCGCGACATAAAAACTATTCCCGGTCGTCCCCAAAATTGTGGCCAGAATGAGCAAATTATAGAAACAAGAGATGATCAGTAAAGTTAACAGGTAGGTTGGTAATGAAAATTTAAATGGTTGGTGGACTATGAACAGATTTGATGATTAACAACTTTATTCCTGGTTGAAAATAAAAAGTCGAATTGCCAGTTTGACGTTTTCAGATCAAAGTAACAAAAGAAATTTCATTGATCCATTTGCTTTAAAATATTTTTTTTAAAAAGAGCTGGATTTGACATTTGATCACTATTTACTTTCATCTTGTGTTAAATATCACTTGATATATTAACTGTTTTGGGACACAACCACTAGTATTTTTTCCAGAATATTTGGTATTTTTCACGCCTAGTTTGGCATTTTGCATAAAATCTTTCTGCCCACTTGCTACATGCGTCTGGGGATAGCATCCTCAGACAGGTGTCTGGGGATAACAAAAATTGGTTATCCCCAGACACCTGTCTGGGGATAACGAATTTTTATTATCCCCAGACAGGCGTCTGGGAATAATGACAGCCCCCTCGGACTCGGATCCGAAGGTCCAGGGTTCAAATTCAAATTCCGCTCTGACTCTGAGAGTGGCGCATGGTTGAGTCCTAGGAAAAAGGCTCTTTACTCACATTCTCTCACAGTACTCAGGTGTAAAATGAATACCTGGCCATTAACGGAGTTGTCTTTGTAAAAAAAAAATGTATTATCGCCTAACTGGCATCATGTCTTGTCCGACATGTTAAATGTTGCCGTCTGCTTGGGACTACTTGTACAGCACTTTGAGCACATTAAGTCATTAAGTGGATATTGCGCCATATAAATGCTCTTTTTTAAAGAACGGTTATAAGTATCTTGTAAGTCTTGTATAGGCATTTTACAATTGCAATAAGAATTTTTAAAAAAAATCAGGTTTAAGTTTAAGTTAGGTTCAGGCTGTCAGTCACAGCTGGGTGGACAGGGATGGAATGAAAATGAAAGAGGGATAAAAAAAAATTGGATGTGTATCATGAAATCAAATCTGGGTTATTTGTGTGCCAGTCTGATACCATTGCTCATGGTCTATTGACTTTTTTCAGAGGTACAGCTGTATTATCTGGGTTTCTATATTGTGAAATGGACAATAACAATTACTTGCTAACCTTTAGATAGGACGCTAGTTTATTATAAAGTACTTTCCACCAGATCAATAGCTACAGCTACCCAATCACTTCTGGGTGGCCAGGGAGGTCGGAAAAAATCTTGACTTACCCGGAATCGAGCTTGGTCACTTTGCATGTGAAGTGTGTGCTCTACCAACTAAGCTATCAGGGCCCTCCGACATGTGCATATTCTCATTTTTCAACAGTGGTGAATTGAAACATCTTTTTTTCCTGATTCAATCAGAATATTCTTTCGCATGGTACACTAAATCTTGCTTAGAAGCAAAAATGGGGACTTTGAAAATATGTTTATTAAACAGAGTGTGCAATTTTCTGCAGTTGCTCAGTATATATGTGTAGCAATAGTGTGAAGTGGATGGGCATGTAACTACGCCTCTCTGACAGTCGTCATAATGTAAACAATGACAATAATTGGTAAACATAGCGAACTGCAAGGTTTTACTATCAGTGGTATGTGTTTAAGTAAAATACCCACTATTCTACCACTTGATCAATTGAACCAACACATAAAATTATGTTTAATCTTAAACGTTTAATCTGACTTAGAAATTCGTGTGAAAACTAGTCACCCATTTGGCGGTATAAAAATAATAACTATGATCAGAGAGAGGTCTATTTCATTCACGTTATTGTTTATTAACAATCAACTATGTTTTTCCGAGCTCGTTTGAAGGCGTGCCACAAATTCCATGTTTTGATTGATAAAAAATCTACTAGTTAATTAAGCAGAGTATGTGTGATATTTTGATGTGTAATTAAGTGGAGTGCATTCTTTTTTTATATTTGAACAGCGTTGCCAGCACGTGTCGGGATCAATGGAGGATAATATATGCATAGATACCATAGCTGTCAAGCATGTGACAGATGCCTTACAAGCACAGGAAAGATTGTCATGGGTTGCAGGACAGCAAAACTCAACATTTTCTGATTCAGGTATCAGTGTGCCATTTATCTATCACTATCTGGTTGCTGTAACTCTCACTCAAAGCAGTATTATATTGGAGGAGAGGGTGGGGGGCGGGCTACAACAACAACAACAACAATAATAATAATAATAATAATAATAATAATAATAATAATAATGATAATAATAATAATATTAATATAATAATAATAATAATAATAATAATAATAATAATAATAATAATAATAATAATAATAATAATAATAATAATAATAATAATAATAATAATAATAACAATTAATAATAATAATAATAATAGTAATAAAATTTATAAGAGGCCAGTCTCCGCCTAGCGTGTTCAATGGCGCTTTTCAAGACATCGGTGACATGAGAATTTTAAGAAAATTAATTAATTAATGTTACAATACACAGAAACCTAAACGTTATGACTATAGATGATCTATTAAGATATGCTAATACCAATGAAATGTGAAGAATGTGATTTTGAAAGAAGACAAACGTTTAATGTAGCTTATTATTATTATTATTATTATCATTATTATTATTATTATTATTATTATGATGATTATTATTATTATTATTATTATTATTATTATTATTATTATTATTATTATTATTATTATTATTATTATATTACTATTATTGAAATTATTGTTATTATTATTATTATTATTATTATTATTATTATTATTATTATTATTATTATTATTATTATTATTATTATTATTTTATTATTATTATTATTATTATTATAGAAGAGCATAAATTTTAATGGCTCGCTTATGGAAATTTCATGGTATTTTCTATCTTTTTTCTGACCTCTCTCAGTAATTGAGAATGAGAGAACAGAGGCTGCATAATAATCATTGAGCCACTTTTTTGGTGTCCGGATTGCTCACCGCTCATGTGTTTTCTCTCTCTCTCTCTCTCTCTCTCTCTCTCTCTCTCTCTCTCTCTCTCTCTCTCTCTCTCTCTCTCTCTCTCTCTCTCTCTCTCTTTCTCTTTCTTTCTCTCTTTCTCTCTCTCTCTCTCTCTCTCTCTCTCTCTCTCTCTCTCTCTCTCTCTCTCTCAGCTGAGTGATGGGTTCTGTATCATTGGATCCCCAGATTGGCCCCACGACTCTATGCTATTGTTGTCCTCTGTTTTCATCTGGCACTTCTCTATTCCTTTTGCTTTATTTATAATCCTTATTTTTAAAATGGTCCCAGCCCACTACAGCACTGACCATTTAGGACGTGTGTTTTAATTGTTTTTTTTTACTACGGCAATGCTGTTCCTGGTTGGTTACTCATTATACATGTGTAGGTTTGGGGATAAAGTGTTAATGAAAAGCATTTCACGGGAACTCATTTTTTTTTACATTAATAGGATTTGAACTTTTGGCCTGTAGATCTCAAGCTTCGAGTCATACAACTAGACCACAAAGCTGCACCAATGACTAAAAACCAATGAAGTTTAATATTGTGTCTTTTGTCTTACAGTGAAAGATAAATGTCATGAATCTTTGGATCATCTGCGATCTCTCAAGAGCTGTCTTGAAGGCAGTGATACTGACTTTGTAGCTCCTGATGTCCATGAAGATCAGATGGTAGAGTTGAAGCAACAAATATTGATGCATCTTCCAGGGTCACTGACTGATGAAGCAAGAATCAAAATCAAAACGAAGGTGGAAGAAGCTATGAAAGGTAACAGTAACAAAAGTAGTAGAGATCAGTTATTTGATTTCTGCCTTTAAAAAAATGCTTTATTACCATATTAAAATTAAAAAAAAGAAAAGAAAGTAGTCCTTCAGAGCCATGAGGCCTGTGGAGTTGGAGTTTTTTCCTGTAACGGACAATATCAATTGCGTGTCGATCTCAAAGTACTTTCCACCAGATCTAACAGACCCAGCTTTCCAATCACTGCTGTGTGGACAGGGGGGTCAGAAAAAATCTTGGCAGCTCCCGGGATCGATCTCTGTCACGTTTCGTGTGAAGCGAGTCCTCTACCAATGGAGCTATTGGGACTGACATATTCAAATAAGATCTACCTTATGTATGGAGTTCATGTGTAAAGTGATTGGAAAGCGTTGTGATCCAATCATGTAATTACCTGTCAATTGAACTTTCCTCAGAAGAAAAAAAACCAAACAAACATAATGATTTCAAAGTTTTGACTGCCAAAACTATGGGTTTCTTTCCCCCACATGTTAATTTTTATGGTATATGTGTGTGGAAGACCTGCATATGGGGTTCATCTTAACATAGTAAAAATACAATTAGTGACCTGCCATCTCAAAATGGTGTCATGTCAGGGGTGAATCGAGACCATTTAACATGTAGACATGACGCCTGTTAGGCGATATTACAATTTGTTCGGGCAGAGACAACGCTCTTAGTGGCCAGGTATTCATTTTACACCTGAGAACAGTGAGAGAATGTGAGTAAAGAGCCTTTTCCAAGGACTCAACTATGTACCGAGCGATCTTGAACCGAGGACCTTCTGATCCGATAGCGAGTGTCAAACCACAAGACCACAGAGCCTCACCACACATACCGACTCTCATTTTTTTTTTTCGCAATGTAAGAAATTATATTTATTCATCATCATACAAATAGAAATAAACTTCCAAGTTTCATATAAGTGGCTATAAATTTTCTTTCGAGCCCATAGTTTAACCCACTATAATACCACTTTGAGATGGTGTGAAAATATCAATAGATAGATAGAGGCCAACCCAAATGGTACTCGAATGTTTTCAGTTCAGACTTTATAACACCGAGCCACTTGTGCTGCTTTATTATTTATAATAATAATTGTGTTGTATAAAGAACGGATTCAATGATGTTTTTTGCCTCTTCTGTAAAATTTTGTCAAACTAAGTTAGACGGTTATAAAATGACACCATGGATATGGCATACCTCTTAGTAATAGAACTAAGTTGTTTTACTTCTTTAAAAATTTTTTTTGTTCCTTTTTAGATCAATGTAAGAGCATCTTATCCATGACACTTCTTACCTGCCCTTGGTATGAATTGTCCCAGAAAGAACGAGGTGAACAAGCCAAGCATAACACTCTCCTTGTGGTCTTCACCTCTTTTGATCAACAGTTTTTCTCTCCCACAAACCCACAAGTCAAAGAGAAAGCTAGCATTATCGACTTTGTGAGTATATATATATATATATATAAAATTTATATTGCGCTAATGTCCACCTACCATGTTCAATGGTGGATGCTTTACAAAAAACAGGTGATATGAGAATTTTAAGAAAATTGAAAGTTACATTTTGAAATATTAAGGGAAAGTTTATCTAAAATATTTTGTCTTCCGTGTAAACTTAAAGCACTCAATAGTTTGAGTCATTGTGTGTTGTGAGGAATGGAGAGCCTGAAGTGTCTGTACTCTGATATCAATCTTTTGTTGTCATATTTTGGCCAATTTTTTTTTTAGGTTAAAAAAAATGGGGAGGATGGGGGAGGGAGGGGAGGGGTAAATTAAATTGGTGTAACCCATTAAAGCCTAAATGTGCAGCTTTGTGAGCCTTGTGGCGTGTTATCTTTTCATTGTTTTAAGCTGATCTTGTTTGTAATAACTATTGAATATTGGAGTTATCAGTGGAGTTTACTTCTCTTTTCCATCCGGGCAGAAGGAGTCCAGTGTGGGTTAAGGAATGGCTGCCATAAAATTTATAGTTGTAATTATTACTAAGAATAAGCTTTGATTTGTCTGTCGTGGATTGTAAATTCCTATTTGGTACATATATTTCTAACATGCCTTTGTAAGTAGTCAGGTGCTTCATCATTTAGGCATTTAAAGCAAAACAGCAATTAGAAAAAAAAAAAGGAATACAAATAAATGCTTAAAATATTTTATTTTGTTTGTTTCATTGATGCGTGAAAGAGTGACGTGATTGTCCTGCTGATAATGTTGTGCACTACCACCACCACCACCACCACCACCACCACCACCACCACCATCATCATCATCATCATCATCATCATCATCATCATCATCATCATCATCATCATCATCATCATCATCATCATGATTATTATTATTATTATTATGATGATGATGATGATGACGATGATGATGATGATGATGATGATGATGATGATGATGATGATGATGATAATGGTGATAATGATGATGATGTTTGTTTGTATGACAGTAGTCAGCTCGATGATCTATTTTACCAAGGATGGCTTCACAAAGACTCAATTACTCACCAAACATAATCATAATAACAAGCATTTTTATTTTATATATTGCGTTCATCATTCTCTCTTACAAAGGGTTGGTTCCAGGCCATTGAGCTGTCCCATTTCGGCCATGCACTGGCCAAAGGCCGATCAAGGTTTGTCGAGGCTATCTATTGCAGGGAGGGTGCATCGGTTTGGTCATCCGAATCATGGAAAGATCTACAGACATCTCTGCCTTTTGCTTCAGCTACTGGTCAGTGTTAATTTTTGTTCTTATCATTTAAGGTTGCCAATTTTCCGTATATTTACAGAATTCAGTATGTTATAAACCCTTGGTATATTTTCCAATTACCTGCTAAACAGAAAAAAAAAGTAAGTACATAATGTGTTCTTACTGGAGTTCAGCACTCAGAACAGGGTCAGTCAGTCTATGTGTTTGTGTAAAAGTTCAGTAAATTTTTCCTCTTGTATTGAATACCCTGTATCATATTATTTTAATAAAAATAATATTTGATGCCACAAGGGGTCCTGATAAGTCAGGTGGGAGGGCACTTGCGTTATGACCGATAGGTCCAGTTCAGGCCTCTTTTTTTTCTGATCAGAAGGGTCTGTTTGTTATGATGGAAATGTTGCTGCTTGAAGCTCGAAGCTCGAAGAAATAAATAACGTGAAATTGAATGTAAGCTTCAATTTAATTACAAAAACAGATCAAATGGATGTTTCAGGATTCCCTTTTATCAACAAATACAGTAAAGATGTGTTTTGAGATTCTTTTTAAAGGCAAGCAAAGACTTGCACTCCCTCTGACATTTGGTAGTTCATTCCAAATCTCAGGGCCGAAACAAGCAAACGATCTATCACCAACTTTTTGCTCTTGATTTTTTTTTCCAAAATTTTAATTTGGCCTGTAGAGTAATTTTCAAATTTGCACACAGCCTCACGAGTTCTGTGAGATAGACTGGAGCTTTACCCGCCAAACACTAATAAACAAGACACGGTCCTTTGTAATTTGTGCACTTTGCAATGGGCAGCCGGTGGAGGGAGGCCAACTAAGGGGTGCGGCTATACTCTCTTTCGGATTGGAAGGTCTTGGGTTTGAGCCTCGCTCATCGCATAGTTGAGTCCTTGGAGAAGGCTCTTTATTCACAGTCTCTCACTGTACTCGGGTGTAAAATGAGTACCTGGCTGTTAACAGGGTTGTCTCTGTCTGAAAAAAATTATATCGCCTAACAGGCATCATGTCCCATCCTACATGTTAAATGTTGCTGTTGACCAGGAACCCCTTGTAAAGCGATTTGAGCATGTTTAATGGATATTGCGCTATATAAAAGCTCAATTTTAATCTCAATTTTAAGGGGTTGCATGATCAGTTTAGGATTTTAACTTCCATTTCAGGCACAAGGGCATTTTTTGAAGCATGTCTTGGACAGGCATCAGGCGGAATCAGTAAGAAGAAAAAGATTGGAGGAATACGATTTAGAGAAGGGAGCACAGTTCATGAAGTATGCGACTCTTTGAGGTAGGTCGTATTAACTTTTCAGTATTCGTGTTAAAGCCCTTAGAATTGATTGGTGTTTATCCCAGTTTTTGTAGCATTCAACGAACAGTTTCCACAGCTGGATAGATTCAAGTTTATTGGAAAATGCTTTCTGACAGATATTGTAGACCCAGCTACCCAGTTATAATTGGGTCGACCATGGGGATGGAAAGAACTTCATTTGAACCTGAGGCTATTATTGGCTCCTCTGTTTATTAGGAGATTGCCATACCAAATGAGCTGTCATAGAATTCATATCCAACCATTTAGGACGCTGTTAAGTTTTGTAGAGCGAATACTACTCTGTTAAAAGCTGTGGACTTACACTAAGCTGCTAGAAGCTGTGGACCATACTTAGCTGCTAGAAGCTGTGGACCATATTAATTTGCTAGAACCTGTGGACTACTAAGCTACTAGAAGCTGTGGACTATACTTAGCTGCTAGAAGCTGTGGACTATACTAAGCTGCTAGAAACCGTGGACTTGCGTCGTATCCAAGGGTTGCAAGCAATTGCTATTGTCCGTTTCACACTAGAGAAACTAGGATTAACTCTGGCACCTTGAGCCTAATGGAATGTATTGCTTTGAAATCTTTTATCTGGTCAATATGATTAAAAAACAAACCTGTCTACTTGAAAGTTTTAAAATTTGTAATTTTTTTTAAGATGAAAAATGTTGTCGCTATAATTATCTTTAATAATCACTATTTACCCTTCCATTGATTAAAGAAACGTCAAAATCCTTAACATTTTGTGGACTGGCATTATGTCTTATTTTCAACACATTTTCATGACGTAGAGATGATCATGAAGCTCTGAAATTGGAGCCAAAATTTCGTAATTCTATGAATTTTTTGTAATAGTTGGCAGGCCTGAAAAAAAAGCATTTTTTTGTCATCTGGTTCATTGTGACATAGTACACTGGAACTCGGATACAATTCAATCCAAATCAAACGTCTATTTTAGGCAATTGCCAATATAAAATATACATTTACATGGGATATTGGGATTAGCAAAAAAAAATTTTAAAAATCCCCGTTTAAGTCGAGCCCTGATGTATCCACGCATGCGATATTTGAAGGGAAGCAATTTTGAATGAAATAAAAAAATGCAAGGAACACAGTTCGGGTTATCACTGTAGGTAAATAAATCAACGATGCGACGTGACTATAACTGCCACCATCCATTTAACTCCCACTCCCCCCCCCCCTCCCCTTATAACACTTAGTTTATAGCTGTATAAAAGCTCACTTTTTTGGGATGTGGATTCTGATTGATATTTACGTTTTCCTGTTCTCCAGACTTTTACATCTAGCAAGTGAATGTCTTCATCACCAAAAGTCTGCACCTGACATGGAAATCAGTGAATCCAGTTTGTCCCCTCAAGCCACTGAGTGTATTAGACTTGTCAAGATATTGTATGAACACCCAAATCCACAGGAGGTTAAGAAGGAGATTTTTGACTTGGTTCTTGTCTGGATTAAACAACTTAGGGTAAGTTTCGTTAGTTTTGGAACATATTTACAATATCAGTGGGCTTAAGGACTTTAAATTTGTGCTGTTTAATGATGGCAAGTGGCCTAGTAAAATATTTTTACAAACAAAAAAAATGCAAAAAAATAATTATTAAAATAGAGCTTTTATATAGCGCAATATCCACTAAACATGCTCAAAGCGCTTTATAAAGGGTTCCTGACAAACAGCAAATCTAACATGTAGAATGAGACATGATGTCGGTTAGGCGATATTACAATTTTTCCGATAGAGACAATGAGAGAATGTGAGTACAGAGCCTTTTCCAATGACTCAACTATGCACTGAGCGAAGCTCGAACCCAGGACCTTCCAATCCGAAAGTGAGTGTCATACCATAAGACCACACAGCCACACGCAAAAAAAAAAAACCCCAATGAAAACTGAACAAACAGAAAATGCTTTAGCTCGAGTTATCAAGAAAACTGAAAACAATTTGAAATATTGCATTATTGTTAACTGACTCTTAAGTAATCCAAAAGTTGAATATTATTTTTACAAAACGTTGGTTATATTAATTCATTTCAGTAACAAATGGAATCATTTTAAATTATGAACTCAGTAAAAATAATAAATTTTAGTATTCATGTACAAGAAGAAAGTAATGATTTTGTTTTGCGTAAACCAAAATATATTTAAATTGATTTAATTAACCAGGTCCCTAAATTTTTGGTTAACAAGTACTTATCAAGTTTACTTGAGGAAGACAAAAGAAAAATCTTTCTGTTTAGTCAATTTTTACATCACAAGAAAATATTAGATAGAAGCAACTTGTATACAATTTTGTTAATAGCAGCACCGTGGCACTGCAGTGTGGTCCTTGCTTGGTATCCAGAAGATACCAAGTTCAAATCTTCACACGGTGTTTGGCTTTTGAGCAAGTCACCTTGCCTTTGCTCAATTTGCAGCACTGCCTTGCAGTTAATACTTGGGTGGGTTATTCCAGTCTCTGCTAGGGATAAACCCTAAAGAAGAATGTGTTCATTTTTTTTTCTTCACTTTATTAAATGAGAATGGAAAGTTCTTATGAGTGTGTTGATTTTTTTGTTAATATAATTCAAGCGCTAAGAGTCTTATATTCTAGGAATTAAAGTGTCGTAGAAGTTTCTTTATTATTATTATTATCCTGATCTGAATATTTAGGCTGTCCTTATTCACAGACATGACTGTGTATAAAAATCAGCTATTAAAGACAGACATGTCTGTGAATAAAAGAAGGCCTTGCTTTTTTAATACACAGATAAATTTTATGCAAAAGGCCAAACTAGTTGTGAAAAAAGCCAAATAATCTTTAAAAATGTCAATTAATATCAAGTGATATTTAACAGAAAATGAAAGTAAGCAGTGCTCAAATATTAAATCCAGCTTTTTAAAAAGGCAAATGACATCGATAAAATGCCATTTATGTTACTGTTATATTGTAGTTCTTACTTATTGCCAGGCTACATACCAGTCCAGCAGTCTTCCTTCTTCAGCGAAATCAACCCAGTCTGAGGTGGACTCACTGGTTGGACAATGGCTGATGAGAACAAGACTGGATGGGAGAGAGATTCAACCATTTACAGGTAGATTTTTATATTTCATGCTCCAATTCAACACCAACAATGGTTGCCACATTCCACAACTCTCTCCACCCTTAAATACAAATACTCAGAATTGAGTCAATTTTGAGAAACAATCAGATTCAAAATCAAAGTCAGAACCCAGCATTATAAATTGAGCTTTGAGCTTTTATATAGCGCAATATCCACTAAATGTTCCCAAAGCGCTTTACAAGGGGTCCCAGGCCAACAGCAACATTTAACATTTAGGACGGGGCATAACACCTGTTAGGCAATATTACAATTTTTTCGGACAGAGACAACGCTGTTAACGGCCAGGTGCTCATTTTACACTTGAGTACGGTGAGACAATGTGAGTAAAGAATCTGCTCCAAGAACTCAACTGTGCGCCAACCGAGGCTCAAAACCAGGATCTTCTGATCCGAAAGCAAGTGTCATACCACTAGACCACATAGCCGCACCGTTTTGAGGCGTTCGATCACCATATTGAGCATTATACAATTTTGAAAATGCACTACACAAATGTCATCTATCATTATTTCATTTCATTATCACAGTTCTCGAGGACAGTCACAGTCATCTACTTACCATGATGGAGAAAGTTGGTGGCCCGGTATGCAAGATGTCCCCAGAACAGATCGTATTGATTGCTGTAGCCGGTAGTAAAATGTACAATCTGGATACACCCACCTCTGACGTCGACTACACAGTCGTTTACATCAACGACACGAGGGTCAGTGTGAAATTTGTCATCAATCTGGTTTATTTCGTATTGTATTTGTGTTTTTATTGTTTTCTGTTGTTGGCTAAAGAAGGGTTTTGTGCCTGAAATGTTCTTTGTACGCTGTTTTTGTCCTTTTTTGAAGCTGTTATATTCATTTTTGTTTTTTTAAAAACTTTTTACAATCCACAGCTTCTAGCAGCTTAGTATCACTATGAAAAAAATCGGTAAAATTGGAAGTGTATATAAAGAATATTTGGAAATAAACCTGTTTTCAGCAGACAATAAATAGAAATGTTCCATTCAAAATTACATTTTTAATAATCTGTTTACAATCTGAAGCCGCTTACTTGGAATAGCATTGTTCTCTAGTCCTTCTGAGCCATAATGCCCACAGAGTTTATCCCAGCTTCTTTAACATGAAGCGGACAATACCAATTGCTTGCTACCCTTTGGATAGGCAGCTAGTCTTTTGCAAAGTACTTTCTGCCAGATCTAACAAACCCGGCTGCCCATTCACTGCTGGGTAGACAGGAGGGGGGGGGGGGGGGGGCTCAGAAAAAAACCCACCAGCTTAGTCAATTGAATATTTTACATTGTTTTAAGCCTATATTGTATTTAATCGATTGTTTCACTAACTTTTTTTTCTCTCAATGTCACTTTTAGACTGTAACTAATGCTTTTTATAAAAATACTTTTTCCAATTATTTTTCGAGACAGTAAAACGGCATGAAGTATGAGATTTTATATATATATATATATATATATATATATATATATATATATATATATATATATATATATATATATATATATATATAATGCCGTGATGAAATGGAGGACATAGAAACGATCATTTGGGGTAAAAATACGTGAGTGAATTTATATATATATATATATATATATGTGTGTGTGTGTATAATATTTATTTATTTCTCTCATCAGAATATTTTGTCAGCCACCAGCAGATTGCCGGAAAGTTTTGAGAGCAAAGGCCTAGACAAGATGGTGGAATATGGAGTGCAGGAACTGAGGGCGTTTGGGGAATCCTTGCTCAAGTGCAGTGTCACCTCCCTGGAGGTTGGTGTAGTATGAATAGATTTGAACAATCTAGGAGCAGACAGACACTGGTTTTAATTTTATTTAGATAAGACTCTGAAAAGGTGTGAAGATTACAGTGCTAGACTATGTAGAAAATACAATTAAAAAGTTTCTTCAATTTTATCAATAATGATGAGAAAAATAGGGTATAGAGAAGTGCCTGATGAAAACCGAGAATAAAAAGTCACAGGGTCAGTGCCGAACTCAGGCTCCAATTGACACACCACCCTCCGCCTAGCCGGGATAAAGATGACAGCGAGCGGTCGCACAACCAACTGAGCTATTCAGTCACAGCTTTCGAACTCAGTACCAATCATGCACCCCTCTCTCTTGACTACAGTGGGGACCACAATGAGACAAATGGCTAACAAACCCCACGCTCTCTTTATAATTGGCGAAAAAATTAATCTATCCACCATCCTCTGTATGAAACAAGACATGAGTTAGGTGACTTTTAAAACGTACTAAGTCCCATTATCATCATTCAAAGTAAACCGCAATTTTGTGTCATTTATCCAGTGACTTAAAGAGGAAAATCTGTGTCTTGTGTGTCTCATAGACCAATACCCTGAGTGTTTTGTAACTCCAAATTTTCTCTGGTGATTCTATGGAGTCCAAAAGATAGCTTGAGATTGTTAACTCATTTTCTATCTGGATGTGACTTAGGGCGCTTTGAAAGTCAGCTACTCACATGGTAACATATAGACATATAGGATATAAATATATGCAATATATAGGCAATTAATCAATAAATCAGCCTTTCTCGACTGATGATCAGTTTTCCAAATTAATTACCCATGGTCAGGAGGTCTGAGGTTCAATTCTAGGTCGGGATAGGCTTAATGTTTGGGGGGGGGGGGGATTTTCCCTTTTATTTTCCTCTGTTTTAAAATTATTATTTTTTTCTGGCATTGTTTCATTTTAATCTTTTCATAATGCCTAAGTTGTCTTCAGGGAAACCAGTGGTTCTGGGATGTGAGAAAGGGGTGGGGGAAGGGCGGAGTAGTCATGCCTGCATAGTCTTCAGGGAACCCAGTGATTTGGGAGGTGTGGGGGAAGGTGGAGGATTAATATGCCTGATTGGATGAGGCATCGTATTCGCTCAGTTGGAGGAGCACTCGCTTCACTAAGGGGGTGAGATCGATCCCAGGTGCAGTCAATTACCCCCCCCCCCTCCCCCCTGTCGACCCAGTGATTGGATAGCTTGTGGAAAGAACTTTACGATAGACTAGCATCCTATCCAATTGATTGCAAGCAATTGCTATAGTTCATTTCATTCTATTGATACTGGGATAAAATCTGGCTCCATGAGCTTATTGTCTTTGATGGACTACTTTATTATTTTTTTCTTAAGTTGTTTTGGTACTTTCCTTTGAAAATTCATATTAAAAAAAAATTCCCTTTATTCATTCCATTGGGGAAATTTGTCTCTGAGGTCTATTCCAAGGGAAGACTGGAATAACCCAGGTGTCAGCCGCAGAGCAGCGCCGCAAATTGAGCTAAGCCGAGATGACTTGCTCAAGGCCACATGACGCAGTACCTTTTGGGTATGAAGCAAAGACTGTACCACTGAGCCCCGCTGTCCCTGCTTAGATCATAATAATACCTAGCTTTTGTCATTTCTGTGTTATTAATATTTGCATCTTGTTACTTTTTACAGCTGGTCTTTGCTGCAAGCCATGAATATACAAGTCCAATATGGGAGGTATGTTCTTTTTGAACTCTTACTGTTATTGTTATTTTTATTATTATTATTATTATTATTATTATTATTATTATTATTATTATTATTATTATTATTATTATATTATTATTATTATTATTATTATTATTATTATTATTTTATTATCATTGTTATTATAATTAATATTATTTTTATTACTAGTGGATAACTCGCAATATTTGAGGAGAAATAAAGGCTATGAGGAACAGGTGGTCATCTATTTTATTTAGTACACTACTGTTTTGTATTTTTACATCTGCGGGTAATTCTATACTCGATAATAAAAATTTAACTTTGGCTTTATGGAACAATGTTGATTCCAAACCCTAATTTTCAAAGAATAGATTAGAAAGATTACTGTTACTTGATTGTTTCAAGAGAGATTTAAAATGACGTCATCAATTTTTTTTTTTTTGCAGATAAGATTATTATTACTTGAGAGTATCAAAAGAGTTTTAAATATACGTCATTAATTTTTTTTTGGATATGCTAGAATTGCATAGAATAAATTATAATCACAATGAAAGTCAAACATAAAAAGGACTGATTATTACGACCCAATATATCGGATAATAGAATTAGCCAGAACTAAAAAAAAGGTTTGCAAGTTACTTGTGTATCAGTCTGTAAAAAATAATTTTACATTGGCTGTTCGGAACAATGCTTTTATATAGCGCTATATCCAATAAATGTGCTCTACAAGGGGTCCCTGACCAACAGCAACACGTAGAACGAGGCATGACACCTTTCAGGCGATATTACAATTTTTCTCAGACAGAGACAACTCTATTAACAGCGAGGTACTCATTTTACACCTGAGTACAGTGAGAGAATGTGAATAAAGAGCCTTTTCCAAGGACTCAACTATGCTCCGAGCGAGGCTCGAACCCAGGACCTTCCAATCTGAAAGCGAGTGTCATACAAGACCACATGGCTGCACAAATGTTGATCCCCAACCCTATTTATTCATTTTTTTTTATAATAGGTTATGTGATTGTGATTTTATACTAGTGCATATAAATGTTTACAATGAGTTTAATTAAGATGCCATCAAATATGTTTTTATCGTTTTGATTTTATGAAAGATGTAAAAGACAAGTAAAATATTTATTACCAAATTACTACAGATAAATGTGAATTTTTTTTTTTTAAACGTGTGTTTTTTGTTCATTTTTAGGATCTTGTGAAAGAAAGAGAAAGTTTTGTGACAGAGAAGGCTATTCAACAGTACGTTGGACTCATTAAAAACAATTTCCGCTTCATTGACAAAGGGAAACGATCTGATGATCCCAAGAGAGAAAGGAAGCTTTTTTATAAGGTAAAATATGAACATTTACATAGCGCATTTCTATAGATTTATCTTTCTCAAAGCTTCATTTCTTCCCCAGCACGCCATATAGAACCATATTTCATATCATACAGTACCATTGATGTATGGAATGAAATATGATTATGCCTCCTTTAACACTTTGTTTACAATATCCATCGCTGCCTACAGCCAGGTACTCACTCACATCTGAGTTAATATGTGTGAAGTGCCTTAACCAAGGACATGACAATGGGATGAGAATTATTAAAAATCACAGTCACCCATCCAGCCACTGACCGCATTTAATGTTGCTCGACTTTGACTTTTGTGACAAGATGTGACACTACTGCATTCTGAGCCAATGCACTGAGCCACATAAATAAATAACAAACAATATGTTATACTATACTTAGACACTGAGTCACTACGCTCTCCTTGGCCTTGTACTCATAATGCAAGTCTATTGCATAGTACTTTCCACCAGACCTAACATACCCAGCTACCCATTCACTCCTGGGTAGACAGGGGGATCAGAAAATAAAAATCTCGACTTCACCCGGGATCAATCTCGGTCCTTTTGCACGTGAATTGTGTGCTCTACCTTCTGAGCTATCGGGATCCCCTTTTGGTTACAACACCCTACCACAATTTGGGTCACTCAACACAAAATTAGATTTGTATTTCTTTGAATTCCCTTTTTGTATGACATTCGAATTTTTGATATCATTTAAACTTTGGTTTGTCATAATAGTCAATATTATGTATGCATTTGTAAAGGAACTCAAAGGGTCACTTTACTGTACTTAGCACAAAGAGCTGTTTTCAATGTTTTAAACATTTCCATTTTTTCCTGACAATTATCAAATCTACAGTAGCGGAAAGCTTTCCAAAGTTTGTCCTCTACTCAGGTCTTTTAATTATTTTTTACTGTTATTAAATTGATTTTATTTTTCACTACAAAATACAAAATTTATTCTTTCACCCTCCTGATCTCCTGATCTCCATGAATAAACTTACACTCATTTGTGAATCATTATGTGTGCATGTTTGTGACTAGGAACAAATATATTAGTGTGTGTGTGTGTGTGTGTGTGTGTGTGTGTGTGTGTGTATATGCTTGTCTATATAAACATGTATGCATATGTTTGTCTGCATGTGCACGTTTGGGTGCAAGAGAGAGAGAGAGAGAGAGAGAGAGAGAGAGAGAGAGAGAGAGAGAGAGAGAGAGAGAGAGAGAGAGAGAGAGAGAGAGAGAGAGAGAGAGAGAAAAGAGAGAGAGAGAGAAAGAAAGAAAGAGAGAGAGGACAAGATGTGACACTACTGATTGAGCAAGATGAGAAAAGATAAAAGAAGATATGTTATAGATATAGACAGAGCATAGGCTTATGACTTGTCCATATGGTCTGGCCTGTTTTCTAAACTAACTCCAACCCACACTCCTTAGACATCCGTAAAAATTGTTACCGGGTCAATCTTTTTGCCGCATGCCTATTTGATTACATCTTTTGTTAACACAACATTTGGGTTACTCAAAGTTAAATGGATTTGTATTTCATTTAATCTTTTGTAGAATGAATTTTTGATGCTCATTTAAATACTTTGTTTTCAATTAGTCAAAAGTAGCAAAAACTCAAAGGGTCATTATGTATGGAGTTTTCAATGTTTAACATATCCATTTTTCTCTTTCAAATCTGTCGTTTCATTTGACTTATCAGGTTTTTATATTTTACGTATAAGATTATTTTCCACAACAAAATTTACTTCACCTTTGGAGACTTGATTCCATGAGGAATTACATCATGGTGATGTATGGTGCAGTTTGTGATAGGAAAATAGAGGGTGGTGTGGGGTGGGGTAGGGGGGAGTGAATAGGAGAGGAGTGGGGAGTGCGATGTGACGGGGGAGAGGAGAGAGAGGGAGAGAGAGAGGGAGGAGGAGAGGAGAGAGGAGAGGAGGAGAGGAGAGAGGGGAGAGAGAGGAGAGGGAGAGGGAGGAGAGAGAGAGGAGGAGAGGAGAGGGAGAGAGGGAGAGAGAGGAGGGGAGAGGAGGGGGAGAGAGGGAGGGGGGGGGAGGAGGGGGGGGGGGGAGAGGGAACGGGGGGAGAGAGAGAGAGAGGGGCTTATGATTGTCCATGGGTCTGGCCCTTTGTTTCTTAACTCACTCAACCCCAACACTATATCCGTATTTACCGATTACTTTCCCCATGCCTATTTATTACATTTTCTAGACAAATTAGGCGTATTATCAAAGTCAATGGCTTTAGTTTTTACACGGTGTTAATGGTAGTTGAATGAATCTATGTACATGCTCATTTTAAATACATTTTTTCCAATTTTGAAAAGCAGCAAAAATCTCTAGGATTGAGTGAGTTCACTGAGACATACCGTCTAGCTTATCAGGTTTGATGATTGTGTCCACAGATTTTCCACAAACTTCACTCTTGGGGACATGAGATGACGGACCAAGTAGGTTGGAAGGAGACGTACGATTGTCATTATGATGTTCAGCATATAGGATGAAGGGTACGGTTTACAACTTATCGGGCTATGTGGGTCCAAGTGTATGACACTCGTTTTAGATGAAGTCGGTTGAAGGCTATCATTCGGCAGTTGGTCCTAGTGGTATGACATTGCCTTCGGATCGGAAAGGCCCTGGGTTTGAGCCTGCTCGGGGATGAGTCCTTGGAAAAGGCTCTTTACTCACATTCTCTCACCGTACTCATGTATAAAATGAGTACCTGGCCGTTAACAACATTGTCTCTGTCTGAAAAAATTGTAATATTGCCTAACAGGTGTCATGTAACGTCCTACATATTAAGTGTTACTGTTGTAAAGCACTTTGAGCACGTTTAGTGAATATTGCGCTATATAAAAGCTCAAGTTTACTCATACCCAGACCCGCCTACTTGAAAATGTGAAAATTCGTAATTTTTAGGAAATATAGTTTGTAGTCCCTATAGTTAACTTTTAAAATCAACAATTTATACTCACTTTTAAAAAAATAAAAAGAGAGTTTTTATATAGCGCAATATCCATTCAAAGTCTCAAAGCGCTTTACAAAGGGTCCCAGGCCAACAGCAAGACTGAACATGTAGGACGATACATGATGCCTGTTAGGCGATATTACTTTTTTTTTTTTGGACAGCACAACGCTCTTAATGGCCTGGTACTCATTTTACACCTGAGTATGGTGAGAGACTGAGTGAAGAACCTTTCCTAAGGACTCAACTATGTGCTGAGCAAGGCTCGAACCCAGGACCTTCTGATCCGAAAGCGAGTGTCATACTATTAGATCACATAGCCACACGTAAATTAAATAACACTTCAAAATCCTTAAAATTATGTAGTCTGGCATGAACTTTTATTTTCCATAAGTTTTAATTTTTCCATAAGTTTTAATGATTTAGAAATGCTCATGAAGTTCTGAACCTGGAGCCAACATTTCGTTGGTCTACGAATTTTTCGTAATATAATAATAATAATAATAATATAATAATAATAATAATAATATAATAATAATAATAATATATAATAATAATAATAATAATAATAATAATAATAATAATAATAATAATAATAATAATAATAATAATAATAATAATAATAATAATAATAATAAAAATAATAATAATAGATATTAATTTTCCATAAATATGGCAACCTGTCATTTAGTTACACTTGTTATAATGTTATATGATTACTATAACACTGAACAGATATTTCACTTCTACTTATTCTCTCTCTCTCTCAATGATGGTTTGCTTTTTTTTCTTTTGTTGGTATACAGGAGTGGAGCAAAGAGAACATCTTGTCGAAGGCAAGCCAGGATTACAATGACATGAGAGAGAAACTGTGTCGGCGGACGCATAGGTTACGGGAAAACACAGACTATTCCTTTGTCACCTCGTGGTTGATCAAATCCAGGGGTGTGTAGGGTAGAATTTCTTATAGACTTTATTCAAATTAGATACAGTACTTGTTGGGATCAAGCACACTCTCAGAAGAAGCCAAAAAGTGTGCTAGAATCTGATCGTCGGGGCAGAAATTGGATGCTCATGGAGGTGATGACTTATTGTATAAAATCCAGGGGTGTGTAGAGTAGAATTTCTTACAGACTTTATTCAAATTAGATACAGTACTTGCTGGAATCAAGCACACTCGCTCTTGGGAGAAGCCAATAAGTGTTCTAGAATCCGAGTGTGCAGAAATTCAATGCTCATGGGAAGTGATGACTTATATTGTATGGATACAAATCGGTCACATCCACAGATGGAACAGCTCGAGAAATTTCAAAACAGAGCATGTAGGTTTGGTTGTAACAACTACAGGAGGACTGAAAGCATCAGTGGGATATGCAAGAGCCTAAACTGGTCACCATTACATGAAAGATGCACTATACAAAAAGTAAAAGTCCTCTTTAAGGTTCGTCATGGACTGACTAACAACATTCCCAATTGATTGCCTTATCCCAAAACAAAAGAAAACAGCACTCATACCAGGTCCCACAGTCAGGAGTTAATGCTCATCTCAACTAGTTTTTTCCAAGCACCATCCGAATATGGAATTCTCTGCCCGAAAATATTTTTAAAATTAAAGGCCAAATTGAAGTGACAGAGAAATCAATAAAGTCAAAATAAAAGCCTATGCAAGTCCATTTGTCCTCACCACACTCACAGTCGCAATTATCTTCGATGCACAGAGTTGCAACTTCATGGCAAGACCCAGCTCTTATGTGCCGTATTTGCAGAGCATGGTGGAATCCAACTAGTGCTGCATCTGTATTTATTGGATAGAATTATTAAAGTAGTACAGGGGAAAATGGAGGGTAAACGAGATAGAAGAAGTTCAAAGTAGAGTTATATAAAAATTATCCTGGAATGGACAGATATCAATAGAAGAGAGCTGTATGATAAATACCGTCAACAGATGGGTGGATTGGGCAGATCTGTATGATAAATACAACAGATAGGTGGATTGGGCAGATCTGTATGATAAATACTGTCAACAGATGGGTGGATTGGGCAGATCTGTATGATAAATACCGTCAACAGATGGGTGGATTGGGCAGATCTGTATGATAAATACCGTCAACAGATGGGTGGATTGGGCAGATCTGTATGATAAATACCGTCAACAGATGGATGGATTGGGCAGATCTGTATGATAAATACCGTCAACAGATGGGTGGATTGGGCAGATCTGTATGATAAATACTGTCAACAGATGGGTGGATTGGGCAGATCTGTATGATAAATACCGTCAACAGATGGGTGGATTGGGCAGATATTTGTCATGGCAGAGTGCAGACATCCAACGTCAATGAGGACGATGGTTAGTTAGTAAGTAAGTACAGTAGAACATGAAAGTAACGTACTCGGAAATAGCGAGAACTCGGAAATAGCGAGTAAAATCTAAATCCCCGTTTTTTTCCCTTATTTGAGTCAATAAAATTAGCATGAAAGTAGCGAGTATGAAAAAGAGGTCAACTCGGAAATAACGAGCATTTCCTGCCCCAGCCTAGGACTGCGAATGAAGTAAAGCAAAACAAGAGACAATGGCAATTTAAATATTTTTAGCCTAGCCTCTTTTCTTTTCTTATTTTTCGTTACGAGTAATATTACATAGTAACCTAGTCTGTAGTAGTACATAATAGGCGAAACAAATTTGGGTGGGGGTTGGGTTTGTGTGCGTGTGTGTGTATTGGGGGTGGGGGTCAATTATTCACCCAATGTGGTGCCACGCGACGCGCATCGGTCAGCGAGTAGCATCGTTAACGAACGACACGATCAGCGAGAGAGGGGAGTGTGGAACCATTATTTCAATGGGTCAGTGATTGAGTGATGCGCTTGCTTACCTCATCAAACATGCCGAGTGCATACAAACACTCGCGCGCACACGCACACACACACACACACACACACACACACACACACACACACACACACACACACACACTTCTATGTTCTTGTTTTTTTTTCTAGTCATGATTTTACTTGAAAAAAAAAAAAAAAAACACAAAAAACAACAAAAAACCAAGCATTTTGCCACTTCTGTGAAGAAATTGAAATAAGGGCGACGGCTTTTACTCGAATTACACACTGAGGGGAATAACCAGCAATATTATAACCTTTCCTGGCAACTCAGGAATAGCGAGAACTCGGAAATAGCGAGTAATCAGGAGTGGACCCGTCGAACTCGCTATTTCCGAGTCCTACTGTATTATGCTTTGATGATTGATAATGTAGTATAAATTGGATATGATAAAAAAATGAATTAAAAGTGTCATAAGCTTTATTGAAGTCCTATTTAAAAAATAACAAACTCAATTAAATAAATAAACATACTAAAGAGTGTGTTTGAGTGTTTGTGTGTGTGTGTTGTGTGTGTGTGGAGAGAGAGAGAGGAGGGGGGGGGGGGGGAGAGAGAGAGAGAGAGAGAGAGAAGTTTCTCGTTCCTGTAAAATTATATTTGTATTTTGTATTTTAAAAACTTGAGCTTTTCTATAGAGCAATACCCACTAAACATGCTCTAAGTCCTTTACAAAGGGTCCCTGATCAACAGCAATTCGTAGAACAAGACATGACGCCTGTTAGGCGATATTACAATTTTTTTTTGACAGAGACAACGCTGT
>NC_088372.1:25076004-25081004 GCF_034508935.2 Berghia stephanieae | reverse complement strand
AAAATCCTTATAATTATGTAGTCTGGCACCAACTTTAATTTTCAGTAAGTTTTTTTTTAAAATGAATATAAATTGAGGTTTAATATAGCGCAATATCCACTAAACGTGCTCAAAGCGCTTTACAAGCGGTCCCTGGTCAACAGCAACACTTAACATGTAGGACGGGACATGACGCCTGTTAGGCGATATTATAATTTTTTCGGACAGAGACAACGCTGTTAACGGCCAGGGACTCATTTTTCACCTGAATACGGTGAGAGAATGTGAGTAAAGAGCCTTTTCCAAGGACTTAACTATGCGCCGAGCGGGGCTCGAACCCAGGACCTTCCGACCCGAAAGCGAGTGTCATACCACAAGACCACATAGCCGCACAAGTTTTTTTAATGACTTAGTAGAGATTCTCATAAGCGTCTGAAATTAGAGTTAACATTTCGTAATTCTACGGTTTTTTCGTAATAATTGGTAGATTTGCTGTTTTGTCTGGCACTGCACTGGCTCATACGCACCTTTTTTTTTTCAAAATTTTATTTCATTATACGGCTTTGATTTTGTGGTATGACACCCAATTTGGATCGGAAGGTCTTGGCTTCGACCCTCGCTTGGCGCATAGTGAGTTCTTGGAAAAGGCTCCTTACTCACATTCTCTCACCTTACCTGGCCGCTAACAGCGTTGTCTCACGGGAAAAAAAATACAATATCGCCTAATAGGCGCCATGTCTCGTTCTGCATGTTATGTGTTGCTGTTGGTCAGGGACCCTTTGTAAAGCGTTTTGTGATAATGCGCTATATAAAAGCTCAAGTTTTTTTTCTTCTTTTTTTTTTCTTTTCTTACACCAGTGCCTTTTCCCCGTTTTGTCACTTTGATAGTACAGTCAATAGATAAAATGAAGTTGACGTCACTCAGAGGTCTTTGTTATTGTTTTTTGCCATCCCCGTTCATTAGTAAATCTCACTAAATTATATAATAGACAATAAGTTCCGAGAAACTGCTGTGGAGTGCAAAAAGGAATCGACAATTCATCATGTAAATAGGAAGGTAGTGGTGGCAATCAATGTAACCTGACCATTTGAGCAGGGAAGTGTGAACGAACATCGTTTATTGTTTTAAGTCGAGTGAGGTAGCGTGGCCTCTGTAAACTAAAGGCCTAAAGCCATGGCCTTCGTAAAGTTATAGGAAGTGACATCACTCGGGTCTTTGTTATTGTTTTTTTGCCATCGACGTTTATAATGAGTAATTCTCACTTAACTGTATTATCCAGACTATAAACGTTCAAGGTTACACATAGTTTTGTGTGTTGGTCCGTTATACTTCCGGATGGCAATGTTGTGAGCTTCTTAGCCAAGCGCATACTATCTATACAAATGCCAAGTGAGTGCGAATATTTGATCCGAGTGTTTGTTCATTTACCTATGTATGTACAAGAGACAAAGTCGGTTCAAGGTATGCATACGATGTGTGATTTTGTGTGTATGTGTGTGTGTGTGTGTGTGTGTGTGTGTGTGTGTGTGTGTCCTGCTAATGGAAAACGTCATTTGACATATTTCAATGACAGTTAAGACAAGAGTATTTAACAAACTATATTATTATTATCGATGCTGAGGTTTGGTGAGTAATAAGGGTGTCGGGGGTGGGGTGGGGGGGGGGGGGGGGGGGGGGGAGTGGGAGTGGGAGGAGTGGATGAAGATGAGGAGGGATATGATATGACAAGTGATAATTTAAAATACATAAAAGTGCAATTGATGCTATGCGCTTAGCTAAAATGCTCATAATATCCACCAGCCGGATATGCCACCTTAAATGTGTATAATCTGATCGATACTATTTAGCTAGTTAGAACTTTCCATTAACTCACTCAATGCTAGAGATTTTTGCTACTTTTCAAAATTGAAAAAAATGTATGAAAAATGAGCATTTGTACATAGTTTTATTCAACTACCATTAACATGTAAAAATTTAGAACATTAGCTTTGATACTACGGCTATAATTTGTCTCAGAAAAATATAATAAATAGGCATGGGGTAAAAGTAACCCCGGGTATAGATAGAATGCGCTAGGCCAATGAGTTCACAACATTGCCATCCGGAAGTATAACGGACCAACACACAAACTCTGTGTAACCATGAACTTTTATAGTCTGGTTAATACAGTTTAGTGAGAACAACTCACAAACGCGGATGGCAAAAACAATAACAAAGGCCTGAGTGACGTCATCTGCATACTATCTATACTACGGATATAGTCGGTGTTAGGATTGAGTGAGTTAAAATAGCAAAAGTAACAATAACGAAGAGGTGAGTGACGTCAATTTCGACCCATCTATAATAAAGATACTTGTACAAATACTTTCGGCCTTCTTGTCAATTACGATAATATTATAATACAGCCCATCTCAATTTGCGGAAATAATGATACAAGCCTACATAGAATTGTAACGTGATTTTAACAACTAACTGACAAGTCGAGGGTGGATGGATAATGGAAAAGATGTAAGTGGGTGGGAAAGGATAAGGGTAGAGCGGATAAGGAGGAGAAGAGGCGAGAGAGAGAGAGAGAGAGAGAGAGAGAGAGAGAGAGAGAGAGGGGGGGAGGGAGTGAGAGAGATAGAGGGGGAAGAAGGGAGTGAGAGAGAAATGGGAGAGAGAGAGAGAGAGAGAGAGAGAGAGGAGAGGAGAGAGGAGAGAGAGAGAGGGGGGGGGGGGGGGGTGAGGATTTGGATTGGGCGGATAAGGAAGAGAAGAGGTAGAGAGAGAGAGAGTGGGGGGGGGGGGGGGAGAGGAGGAAGGAAAAAGAGAGAGATAGAGAGAGAGAGAGGAGAGGGGGGGAGGAGGGGGGGGGAGAGAGAGAGAGAAGAGAGAGAGAGAGAGAGAGAGAGAGAGAGAGAGAGAGAGAGAGAGAGAGAGAGCTTGGGGGGGGGGCAGAGAATGGGGAGGGAGAGAGAGAGAGGAGGGGGAGGGAAAAGAGAGAGAGAGAGAGAGAGAGAGAGAGAGAGAGAGAGAGAGAGAGAGAGAGAGAGAGCTTGGGGGGAGAGAATGGGGAGGGAGAGAGAGAGAGAGAGAGAGAGAGAGAGAGAGAGAGAGAGAGAGAGAGAGAGGCCGTACATAACATATATTATATATATTAATGTTTGAAATCCACCACCATTGCTCGACACTAATGTTGATACATACAATAGTAGTAGACTGTACCAATGTTTTGAAAACCTTCCCTCGACATTCAAACTTGTGTTGAACAAAAATGAATAGAGTAACTATACAACTGAACACGAGACGTTCCGTGCCCAAAACCCCCCTTCAGCTTCAGCCAACTTTAAAAAAAAATAATTTGAGCCGGAAAGGTCCATTTCATTTTGCTGATTTTATGAGGACGGGATTTGACCACCAAACCGTTTGGTGTATAAGTACAGTAGAATCCTGATACAACAAGCTCCAACAGATCAGTTGACTTTAAGCGCAGTTGATTTTATCCATTATCGTGAGCTTTTTAAAACATGAGCTTTTATATCCACTAAATATGTGCTCAACGCGCTTTACAAAGGGTCCCTGACCAACAGGACACGTAACATGTAGAACGAGACATGACGCCTGTGACGCGATATTCCAATTTTATTTTTTTATTCAAGTACTCACCTGTGCGCCGAGCGAGGCACGAACCCAGGACCTTCCGATCCGAAAGCGAGTGTCATACTACAAGACCACATAGCCGCACACTATCAATAAAACACTCTTAGATAAACAATGGGAATTAGGGACCAACATGAAGTGTTGACTTTAAGCAGAAATTGAAGTTGACTTTATACGGATTCCACTGGACCCCCCCCCCCCCCCTCTTCTTTATATTTAGAAGCTGTCATAATAATATGTGTGGTGATTTGGCAAAACCCGTCGGATGTCGCACGAACTAGTTTTGAGATACGAATAAAGGTATTTAAAAAATCGTTATCTACATGATTTTCATTTTTTCACGTCATCATTGTTATTATCCAACCAACAACATACTCACGAAAGGATTAAAAAAATTGAAGCTTATAGATAATTTTTGGAGCTCTATCGAAGCGAGATACCTTTAAAATTAATTGACCTAAAACCTGCCTCTATGGTACGGTAGATGATTTCAATTCAGCGCTGAGAATCGAGAAACGAAACTTTTACCAATCCCCAACATTTAACATGCCATTCATTTTGTCAGTGTTTGCTCCTTGGAATGCAAGTCAGTGCGCATGAATATGCATGAGCTACCATTGATTCAGTATAAAGACTGCGCATAGCGACAAACAGAACGAGTGATGCGATAAGCAAAATGTGTGAAATATTGTGTCATTTCAATAAAACGAGCGACAATCTCATTTTTCTATCAATTTATATCATAATTTAAAATAAAAGAAATCTACAAGTCAATATCAATATCTGAAAACTAAAATAATATCACAAATGACATAGTAACTATGAGTACTGAGAGAGCAATTGGCCAGCGAGGATGAAGCCACACACAAACCTCCTCCTCCTAAAATATCATGTCAAGTAATCAAGCAGGGCAAAAAAAAAGAAAAAAAGGGGGAAATAAAGTCAAAATCTTTGGTTTGTGTTACAAAAGAGCTTTAATTAAATTTTTTTTGGGCATGAATGTAGTTTGCCAGTACCCTTGTGATGATAAAGTTAGTATGTGTGTCTTGTCTTTAAAAGCGATTTTCTACGTTTTTAAAAATTTTGACTCCCCCCCCCTTCCTACCTTCAAATGTAAATAACTTCGGGCCTAATTAAAATAACTACAAAATTCAAACTGGATTTTGTCGAAAAACGGTGCTTCAATTCGAATATGTAATAATATTATGCGATTCGAATTTTTCCGACATCCGACAGGTTTTGCCAGAATACCACACATACTAGGCTTGACTGAAAAGTCTTGACGCCTATTAAATATTTCTGATTGTATTGAACTCACCATTATAAACTATATATATATATATATATATATATATATATATATATATATTGAATCGTG
>NC_088372.1:25011004-25071004 GCF_034508935.2 Berghia stephanieae | reverse complement strand
ATACTTCGCGTTTAGTAGTGAGATATAGGAAAATGCTGGTGTCCTATTTATTTCGAAAGACTGTTTTGGTGGACACGTTACGGTGCCTTACGCCGTCACTTCATTTTGCTTTCATCATCTTATTTCAGAATACACTCGACCCACTTCTCTACAGACTGAACAGAATCCACGCTAATACAACCACATTTGAAGACGAAAGAAGGGGGTCATTTTAAAAGCTACTTATGTTTACTCTACATCTATTAAAATCGATGCCTCTAGTGCTAATCGCGTTCACTTACAGTCAAAGCAGGAAATGCGAAAAAGAAACAAATGGCGGAAGAGAAAATAATATAATTTGCAGTATAAATAATTTAGGTCAGAGTTCAAAAGATATTTATACGTTTTTAGAAAACGACGTGTCAAACTCTAGAAAAGTGGATGACAGGGTCAAAGGTCATTTAGAACCATTTGGAGAAAGTGGAACCCAAGAGAGGGTTATGGAAATTCAGGGATTTCCTTCTGATCGAAACAAAAACTTTTTTCTCGATTTTGTGCTGCCCTCGACTCCAGTACTTATGAAAGGAGCAGCGCTACGATCGCCAGGTTATCATAAATGGACAGATAAATATTTATCAAGGTTGTCCAGGCTAGAGGAGAACAGAAATATCAAAATTGATGTGGAGAAAGGCAAGAAAGAAAAACGGCAAAGTGGTATGTTGAGAATGAGATTTCACGAGTTCACAAATGTGTACAATACCTCGGATATGTACATGGTCAGTGATGTGATTCCCTGGATGGAACCTCTCACTTTGATGCCGTGCCCACTACAGGTAGGCTTACGCTTTAAGTAGTAGCCTTTCAGAACTGAACCCGAGATTTGGGATTCTTGTTTGGCAGTTATGCGCAGCAGTTTTGTCTTCTCTTCACTAATCTTGAGACCAACTCGCAGAGCTGTTTCTTCCCGGGTCGTGACTTTGTTCTGCATGTCATGTAGGCGGTTTGAGAGGAGGACTAGGTCATCTGCAAATTCAAGGTCTTAATTTTTTTGTTTGAGCATGCCCATCAAATGCCATTGTTGGAGCTCCAATATGATGTCTTTGTCACCCATGGAGTCGGTGTTTATTCCGGTTTCTATAGCGTGAAACGGACAATAGCAATTTATAGCAAAATACTTCCCGCCAAATCAAACAGACTCAGCTCCCCATTCACTCCTGGGTGGACAGGGGGAAGAGGGGGGGGGGTCAGAAAAAAAATCTCGACTGTACACGGGATCGATCTTGGTACTTTTGCGTGCGAAGCGGTTGCTCAACCAACTGAGCTATCGCGACCCTTCTTCTTCTTCTTCTTCTTCTTCTTCTTCTTCTTCTTCTTCTTCTTCTTCTTCTTCTTCTTCTTCTTCTTCTTCTTCTTCTTCTTCTTCTTCTTCATTTTGCAGGGTTGCCACCATAATGAATGCCGCATCTCCATGCATCTCGGCCATAGCGTCACCTTCCTTCAGGCCCAGTTCTTTCATATTTTGTTGTTGTTAAATTGAATTCGTATCACGTTTCCATCAAACTTGTCTTACTGTAATATGTTTTGTTTTATATCACTGTAAAGCGCTTGGATCCTGTGACAACGGGGTAAAGCGCTTTATAAATGCCATCTATTATTATTATTATTATTATTATTATTATTATTATTATTATTATTATTTATTATTATTACTATTATTATTATTATTATTATTATTATTATTATTATTATTATTATTATTATTATTATTATTATTATTATTATTATTATTATTATCATCATATCGTATTTCATTCATTCATTCATTTAATGTGGTCTTTCCTGAGCAAACTCTCCCCATTATTTATTTATTTATTTATTTATTTATTGTGCGTCAATGTGATCTAGTGGTATGACATTTGCCTTCGGATCGGAAAGCCCTGGGTTCGAGCCTCGCTCGGCGCATAGATGAGTCCTTGGAAAAGGCTCTTTACTCACATTCTCTCACCGTACTCAGGTGTAAAATGAGTACCTGGCCGTTAACATCGTTGTTTCTGCCCCCCCCCATCCCCAATGTAATATCGCCTAACAGACGTCATGTCTCGTTCTACATGTTACGTGTTGCTGTAGGTCAGGGAACCATTGTAAAGAGCATTTAGTGGATATTGTACTATATAAAAGCTCAAGTTTTTAAAAAAATCCGGGCTTGTAACCGGCCTCACAAGGTGCTGGATTGCACCTCATAAAGGGCTGGGTTGTTCAACTGATAGAACAATTGACGGTTTGAGCGTTGTTAAGTATTGACCAATGCATCGATTTATTCAACTATTTTTTAAGTTATATATTCATTCATTTATTTATATATTTATTTATTTATTTATTTATTTATTCATTCATTTTTTTCATTCATTTATTTATTTAGTTGTTTATATTTGCCTTTAATTCCATTCATTTATCAAATCATCATAAATTGGCTATAATAATCAGTGTCCACAGATGGCCGCCGTGCCTATAAACAGTGTTGTGTGGTTCAGTAGCGGTGGAACCAGGTCCGTGGTTCACACAGACGATCTAGAGAATATCAATTGTTTGTATAGAGGAAACAAGACGTTGGTAATGATGGACCCGACTAGTGTCAGTACTGGTGTAAGTGCATTCTTGGATTTGACTTACAAATAAAGAATAATAGCCAATAAATGATGATGATGATGATGATGATGATGATGATGATGATGATGATGATGATGATAATAATGATGATAATAATAATAAAAACCAAGAAAAGAAAATTGAGCAATTATGGATTCTATGCGTCTTGGTAAAAAACTCATAACATCCGCCAGCGAATATTACGTTCCAATACACAAAACAGTATGTAACCTTGAATGTTTCCTAGTCTGCTTGATGGAATTCGGTGAGAACTACTCATAACAATGGCTGGCTAAAAACAATAACAAAGAGCTAAGTGACGTCATGTTCGTTCCATCTAAACTTGCAAGGTTGTTCACCAAGTCTGACCCATAGAGCACGCCTGTTTTAACATTAGTGTTAAAGATTCTAAGCTTGGTGTTTGTATGTTGAAAGCTTTCTATATTGGGCGTGCTTTTTTGATTCTAGCAATGATGTCTTCATCAGTTCCACCTGAGACTGAGTGATTGTGCTTCCTGGGTATGTAAATTTTCCGACATCTTATATTGCTGTACCAAAGTCATGCGCACTAGTTTTGTCTTCCTCTTTACTAATCTTGAGACCAACACGTGAGCTGTTTCTTCCCAGGTCGTGACTTTGTTCTGCATGCCCTGTAGGCGGTTTGAGAGGAGGGCTAGGTCATCTGCAAATTCAAGGTCTTCAATTTTGTTTTGAGAATGCCCATTGAATGCCATTGTTGGACTTGCCATAACACATGTTGTCTTTGTCACCCAGTCCAACACCACAAGAAATAGAAGTGGATATAACAAAAAGCCTTGCCTAACGCATGCTGTATTACCAAAATCCTGTGAGGGTCGACCATTAAGGATAATTTAAGCAGGAGAACCCGCCATAAAGTAGTTTTTTTGGCACCCTTTAGTGGAAAATGATACTCCAGATGCTTTCTCTATTCGCTGTCAAACGCTTTCTTAAAGTCTATAAGACATACATATAGAGACGATTGCCACTCAATAGACTGCTCACAAATTAATCTCAGAGTTGCGATTTGGTCTGTGCATGAGCGTCCTTTTCTGAAGCCTGCTTGCTCTTCTCGTAATACTTTGTCCAGAGTATCTTCCATCCTGTCATGTATGATTCTTGTGAGCACTTTGCTTGGTATGGACAAGGTGATTCGTCGCCATTTACCACACTGGGAGAGATCACCATGTTTTGGGTAATATTACTAGCAGGCCCTTCATCCAATCAGCTGGTATTTCCTCAGTTGTCCTGATTAAGTTGAACAGGTGGTGGAGTTGACCGACGATTGTGTTTCCTCCCTCTTTCAAGGCTTCATCAGGGATGTTGTCTGTGCCCAGGGATGTTGTCTGTGCCAGTAGTTTTTCAATTTTTCAGACAGCCAAGAGACCTTCATCTCTATCTTTGTGATTTCACCTGCATTCATATTGAGGGGTTCTCCAAGGTTCAGGTATGGTCTTAGTGCTGGTTGTGGTCTGTTAAGACTTCTGCTACTACAACCTTAACAACACCAACTACTACTACTACTACTACTACTACTACTACTACTACTACTACTACTACTACTACTACTACTACTACTACTACTACTCACATACTACTAACAATACTATACTACTACATCTACTACTATACTACTAACTACTCTACTACTACTACTACTACTACTACTACTACTACTACTACTACTACTATACTACTACTACTAACTACTACTACTACTACTTACTACTATACTACTAACAACTACTACTACTTACTACTACTACTACTACTACTACTACACAAACTATACTACTAACTACTACTACTACTACTACTACTACTATACTACTACTACTCTACACACTAACTATACTACTACTAATACTACTACTACTACTACTACTACTACTACTACTACTACTACTACTATACTACTACTACTACTATCTATACTACTACTACTACTATACTACTACTACTACTACTACTACTACACTACTACTACTACTACTACTACTACTACTACTACTATACTACTACTACTACTACTACTACTACTATACTACTACTACTACTACTACTACTACTACTACTACTACTACTACTACTATACTACTACTATACTACTACTACTACTACTATACTACTCAAACTACTACTACTACTACTTACTACTACTTACTAACTACTTACTACTACTACTACTACTACCTACTACTACTCTATACTACTACTAACTATACTACTACATACTAACTAACTACTATACACTTCTACTACCTGTTTCACCCTGACGGTTATATACCGTTTTGAGGCGGTACAATACATTTTTCTTTTTCAGACAATCATCGACAACATGGACGGAACATACTCTAACCTTGACGTGGAAAAAGTGGATTTGAACCGCTACTCTACACTACGGGGGGCAAGATTCATAACTGCGACCATGCAAGCTGGAGACTGCATGTACATTCCCAAATACTGGATACACCAGGTGTGAATTTCAATTAAGTGTCCAGATAGTTCAGTCCATAGTGCACTCATTTAATTAACACGCAAAGGAACCGAGATCGATCCCGGAGGCAGATTTTTTTCTGACCCCTCCCCCTCCCCTTTTCCACCCAGCAGTGTGTGGGTAGCTGGCTCTGTTAGATCTGGCGGAAAGTACTTTGGAAAGGCACTAAAACACTTTACAAGTGGTCACAAGCTAACAGCAACACAACATACAAGACAAGACGAGGCTTTATTATTATTATTATTATTATTATTATTATTATTATTATTATTATTATTATTATTATTATTATTATTATCATTATTATTATTATTATTATTATTATTATTATTATTATTATTATTATTATTATTATTATTATTATTATTATTATTATTATTATTATTGGTTTGAGAGTATTAATTTCTATTACAGCAATGAGTCAATAAAAAGTTGGGTTATCAGATCTGAGAATAAAACACTTCACCCCTTTGAGATCTAAGAATTAATAATAATTCAATAAATGAAGTTTGCAGGGACATTTTAAATGTCGAATAACCCAAATCAGTGTAATAGAAAAAATAACAAACAAACAAACAAACAAACAAACAAAAAAACAACAAACAAAAAAATCCCAAAAAAAAAAACAAAAACACACACACAAAAAAAAAAAAAACCAAACAAAAACAAACCAAAACAAACAAACAAACAAGGAATACTACTAAAACAAACAAATAATCAAATAATAATAATTTTTTAAAAAAACTTTCTTTTAAAGCAAACAAAATGCGAGTGCAAAATATTGTAATATATATAATATAATATAATGTATAATATTTTCCATGACAACAATGTATGTTATATGATAATATGAGCCCAAAATGTGTCGACATGATCAAATCTAAGACCGTATAGCCTACACATAGAAAATAATAGACGTATCCTTATTTGCAGGTCTGCTAACCAAAATTATTGTGGGTTCGTTTGTTGTCATGGAAATATTCAGAAACACAAAACATTGTCATTGTCCATTACAACAACGTCAAACCAAGCCCATAATTGCATTCGGTTATCAGACCTGCTTGATATGTAGTGCATCTTGAAAATGACACAAAAAATAACAAACAAAAAAAAACAAAATAAAACAATATAAACACACACACACAAACACACGCGCGCGGGCGCACACAAACTATAAACACCCCGTTCCACAATGGCAATATAAACAATTCGATGAATAAAGTTTTGACAATAGTAAACTCACCATTTATTTATATTTTCTGTACTTAAAACAGGTGCGCTCTTTTGGAAGTAATCTGGCGATAAACGTTTGGTTCCACGGCAAGACTACAAACGAAATTCTTAGAAAAGGCCATTGTACCGGAAATGACTTTGTCTGTGATCCGACCTTCACCCTGGCACGCATAACACACCCAGAGCCACCGGTCACTCAAAAGGACCACTTGAAAACTTTGAAACATTTCTTTGAATACTCTTCCTTTCACGGAAAAGCGGCTGTTTTACAAGGATATCCACCGATGACAAAGGCGGAAGAAAAGGTTAACCTAGAAGTATTTATTCACGATTTCATTGAATTCTACTTCGGGATTGGATTCGAACCAAAAAATACAATGGGAGATTTTGAAGAAAACAATCTTAACGATGACAGACAGATAAACTCAGTAAATAGTGCTGAAAAACAAAGTTTAGACAGCAGTGAGGTGAATCAAATTAGTAAAGATGACAATCATAAACGGAAGATTTTAAGAACTGAAGATATCACAAACAATAGAGATGATGACAACGAAGATACTGATAGAGGTGTAAAGGATAATGAAGAGAACGTAGGAGAAAATATTGAAGATAAGTTGATGGAACGTTTTGTAAACAAATTTAGAGATCGCATTCGAGAAATGGACACAGACGATGATGGAATTCTGACGTGGATGGAATTTGAGGAAGGCATTTTAGACATTAATCGGGTTTTCCTAGAAATGAATTATTAACTTGTCTCAGCGCATTATCATTGTTACTCGCCGAGGACTGAGAAATGAAATGATAATAGTATCCAGTAGTAGTTATAATAATGATACTGATAATAATAATAATGATGAAGATAATAATAATAATAATAATAATAATCGCGAAGTCCAAGGTTTGAGAATTTATTTTACCAAGATGAGGGTCATTTAAATCGACTTGCCGCTAGCGCAATGAAGGGCGGGACATGATGATGGTGATGATTGTGGTGGTGTTGGTGGTGCTGCTGCTGGTGACATGGTGGTGGTGGTGGTGCTGAGGATGATGATAATGTTGATCACCACCATCATCATCATCATTATGGAGGAGAAGAGAAAACCAAGGAGTAAGAGAATATTACAGAATCACTGAATCAAGGGAAGCAATCCATGAATTACCAATATTCGATTTTAAGACAATTTTCATGCAGTTATTACAGCGCCCTTATCGGCGGCTTTTTCTGTTTTGATCTCGTATCACGGTCTCCCTTGCAACCAACATCTCGGTTGTTTGTGGACTTGACAGTAATTATCTCAAGGTTTTGTTCTTGTTGCTTGTACGTATCTTTGATTTCTATTTCGTATTAAAATAGCGTCATGATTTTTTCCATTTTTACATAATTCTCCCACCATATCTGGCCCCGCGGTTTTATGCATTTTAAAAATGAAAAATATTCATTAAGGTTAGGTGAATATATGCATTTTTTTAAAAAGAAAAAAAAAATATGCAAAAATATGCAGGCTTCAATAACATGAATTAAACAATTCGGACTCAACGTACAACTAAATTCTGTGAACAGAGAAAAATTCCCCTACCCCACCAATCTTTTTTTCTTCTTTTCTTCTCTTCATTGACTTAAGTGAAAAACCTCTTCTCAAACGAACTTATCTCAGACTCAGTCTCAGATCCAACGAACCAGTAGTATAGGCAGACTCACTTTTTAATTTTTTAAAACGTCCCTGTTTTCTACTGAGACATTCAATTGAACAAAGATCTGCTGTCGGCGTCAGCTCACAAGAAACAGAGACGACGATAGAATGGAGACCACCTCAGGCCTCATCCTACCATGCGTTAGAGTTAGAGTTAGAGGTGGGGCAGGGCCAGTGTCATTTAATATTAGATAATAGTGATTGCGGAGCTCTGTTCTTGGTACGGAGAGAAAATTATAAACGGATGACGTGGGGGGGGGGGGGGGGGAGGGGGTAATCCACAAACGACCAAGGCGTTTGGCGCAGGGGAGACCATGATACGAGATCAAAGAGAGAAAGCCGCCGCACTTGGATGGTGTTTTTAAAAAAAACTATCCTAGAGAGTTATCAGCCGCCCAACACAAAATTTATTTTCATTTTCATTTTCTTCTTTGTTCTTCAATTTTCTAGTTCCAAAAAAATCCGGTTACCTTTCTGGGGGGGGGGGGGGGGGGGGGGGGGGTACTTACTGTTGAGTACAATGCAGTACAACGATGAATACAAAGCCTTTGTTTGTAAAGGGTTTTATGGCGCTTGCAACACGTTTAGATCACATCGGTGTCGGTAAAAAGGAAGAAAATAGGATAGTTTTAAAAACATCATCCAAGTGCTGCGGCTTTTTCTCTTTGATCTCGTATCATGGTCTCCCCTGCGCCTAACACGTTCGTCGTTTGTGCCCCCCCCCCCCCACCGTCCCCCATCATAGTTTTATAATTTTCTATCCTTGGACAGAGATCCGCAGGCACTATTAACTAATATTAAATGACACTGACCCTGCCCCACCCCTAACACATGGTAGGATGAGGCCTGAGGTAGTCTCCACTCTATCGTCGTTCCCTGTTTCTTGTGAGCTGACACCGACAGCAGATCTTTTTTTTTTCTTTTTTTTTTTTGAAGTTCAACTGAATGTCTCAGTAGAAAATAGGGACGTTTTTAAAAAGTGAGTCTGCCTATACTACTGGTTCGTTAGATCTGAGACTGAGTCTGAGATACGTTGAGTCCGAATTGTTTATTGTATTTATTGAAGCCTGTGGGGGCGATCCACAAACAACCGAGATGTTGGGTGCAAGGGAGCCAAGGCCCTGAAGGAAGACCATGATACGGGATCAAAAAAGAAAAAGCCGCCGACTTTACTCGGGAGGCCAAAATCACTGTCTATCATGCCGAAATTGAAATTTAAAAAAGAAGAGTACAAAAAAAAAAAATTCGTATGGGGGGGGGGGGGGGGGGGGGGGGGGTATGATAATAATGTTAGCTCCAATATATAAAAAAGAAATAAATGAAATTAAGAAAAAAAACAAAAAACAACCAAAATAAAAACACCAAAAAAATCCACAACATGAAGAACACGGCTAACCTAGCAAAAATCAAAAAGTATTGTTGAAATAAAATAAAATTAAAATCTGTGTGGGCGACCGGCCGATAACTTGCAATCTCTTTACTGACATTTTTTTGATGTACCATGGGGGGGGGGGGGGGGGGGGCGTGATTATAAAGAGCCAAAAAAAAAAAAAAAGCAAGAACAGCAACAAAAACAAACAGGCAAGCAATAAATAAAAGAAGAAAAAACTCGCCTCTTCAGCATAAAGAAACAGTTCTATAAACGAAAATACAGCTTTACGCTTATGCCTGGAGACCAAAATCTTGGTCTGCCAAGCCAAAGCGAGCCATTTTGGCTAGGGAGACCAAGATCTTGGTCTCCCTAGCCAAAATCGACCAATATGGCTAGGGAGACCAAGATCTTGGTCTCCCTCGACTCTCCCTTTAAAAAATGTAATAATAGAGAATGGTCTAAGGGGAACAACCGTGTAATTATTAAACAAAAATAAGAGTGCAGTTATTTCCCTTTGATCACACACTTGATCCGATGTATTTATTTACCTTGAATGTTCCCATTCGCCTGACGCCGCCAAATCATCATGGTAGAAAACCTTCTTCTACCGCTGACCTCTCACCTTCCGTAGCGAATTATAGGAAAGAAAAATAACTAGAAAAATATGTTTTTTTTTGGTGGCAAATGAAACACATACTAATAAATACCCGATCGATCATGCATCACATAACGTGGTTTTGATATTTTATGATGTCGTAAATGGAAAAGTTCATCAAAATAACTTTGGAACATGATATTATGATTAATTTAGCCATATATGTTTATTTTATCGACTATACGATTTTATCTGTATTTGTCTATTTTTACTGAAATTCCTATTACCTCCGATTTGAATAACAAAAACGAAAGACTTATTTTGTGTGCACCGTTTTTCGGTTCCTAAACCCACAGCAGCGAACGGGAGACCAAACAATACAAACATAAGGTTTCAATTTAAGTGCTTTTGTTTGTTATTCGTATCGATTGTTTTTCAAAAAGAGTACGGATTTTGTTTTATGTTAATTCTTAATCCTTTACCGGTCTTTAACTTTGAATGTCACACTCATAATTTCAGAATGCTTTGTAGGTTTGTTTTCATCATTTCGATTCACTTCGCAATTTGACAGACATTGACTTTGACATTGTCACAAGCTTCACTCTCGTGATCTACTGACTTCAGATTCTCACTCTCGATTCTCATTAACCGGAGTTTACTCGTTGCCTTTATCTGTTTTCCAACATGTCTTATGTCTTTGTCTTGGAATGAGGTTACTTAGTTTTGTCCTGACCCTGGCTGGGAGGGAAACCGTGGAATGTAGAGTTATAGTGTTGGGAAAGTATATTTCCCCCCCCTGTAAATCATCTCTCTGTTATGCACTGTATTATGTTTTGTTTACATATTATATAAAATGATTTGTAAACATTTGAGGAGATTTCTCTTAGTGGAGATAGCTTGTGTGTTGATTCATTATATCCGGCAGTCGGAAGTTATGCATATTTTAACTAAACGCATAGCATCAATAGCATTTTTAAAGTGTCAATCATTGAACCATGATCGACAACAAAAACAAGCACCCCCTTCCCCCGCATTATCAACACATGTTTCTTTTTTTTTTCTTCTGTTTTTCTTTTAATCCCTGTCCTTGGCTTCCGGAGTTCGTAGTTTTCACCACTTTTAACTGGCAAAAGTCTTCTTGCCTTGTCATTTCATTGACTCTCATCATTTCCTGGTAAAAAACGAAAGTGTTCCACCTTGTCGCATCTTTGATATTTGACAGGCGTCAAACCATGATGTTTACAATGTTTCAAGATGTTTTCGGCTTGTTTGGTATTATATTTTAAAGTGCAGGGAGTAAGTATGCTTAGATGTTTTCGTATTGTATTTTGATTTATCTTTTTCGTGGGGCCCACAATGTGCTATTAAATATTTTCAAAATATATATGCATGAATGTTAGATAGGCTGTAGGTGTGTGTGTGTGTGTGTGTGTGTGTGTGTGTGTGTGTGTGTGTTGGGGGGGGGGGGGTTAAACGTTCGTCAACTGGCTCAAGAAAAGTGAATATAAAAAAAAGTGTGTGGATGGGAAAGTTAAGTTTTTGTAGACTTATGTACCTATCAGTTCAGTCATTTTTGGGGGGTTATGACAATGAGGAACCTAATCTTATAGTTCATTGTAGCAGATAACATTGGGTTGATAGAAAAACTAAAACTCTCTGATTACTTGTCCTCAGACCAAAAATAGACCAGCGGTCAAGTCACTGCTGGGTTGACAAAAAGATCTAGAAAAATCTTTGAATCAACCTTTAATCAAAATTGCCCCTTTAAAAGAAAAAAAAATTGTTATCAGAAAGTTAAATATGGTAGAACTTGCTGATCTAATCCAACAAACATCATATTTTACGAGGTAGATAAAAGTCTTGGATTCAATTGTATTTTTTGCTAGTCAACTCGAATAATGGAATCTTGGTTGATATGAAACCTCTGATAAAACGAGATCTGATTCACCGTTTCGAACAACCTTGTGGTATCTGAGGTCCAGGTCCATTGTGGACAGCTTGTTGTTTACTAATGTTTTAATTGAATGTAAGCCAAAATTAAGCAAAAGATCATGTTTATAATCTCAAGAATGAATGGTGCTTCATTCTACATTGAAATAAGCGGTCCTTTAGAGTCATCGGCTCATGGAACTGGAGTTTTTCCTGTGTCTATACTATGAAGCAACAGACTGTAGCAAGTGCTCACTACTCTCTGAATAAGCTGCACATTAGCATACATTCGGCCTCGCAGTAGTAGTAGTAGTAGTAGTATTAGTAGTAGTATTATTATTATTATTATTATTATTATTATTATTATTATTATTATTATTAGTAGTAGTAGTAGTAGTAGTAGTAGTAGTAGTAGTAGTAGTAGTAGTAGTAGTAGTAGTAGTAGTAGTAGTAGTAGTAGTAGTAGTAATAGTGTTAGAGTTGATTGGAATGCACTTGGCATGCCTAAAGGTCAACTGCAGCATTGTTAGGGTCATCAGTTATTAAATAAATCTGGGTCACATCTGTTTTTGTTCTGGCGACATTAGGCGAGTTATTTTATACATATTGAATAATTTATTTTCACTGCAAATGCCTTTTTGTTGGAATGGTACATTGACATTGCAACATTGAAATATATTATTGGAATTGTTCGGTTGTGTTCAAGGAATTTACCCAATGGAAACCGTACGTTGCTCTTATTGGCTAACCAACCAGCGGCCTCGATGAGAAAAATATCCGCCATTGAGACATGGGCTGGGAATCGCGTTACTATAGTAAACAAGCGCTGATCGGCGGTTCATGAAATCTAAGAAAATAACTTCCTGCTCGCTCGTTTAACTCAAAATTATTCAGAACGATGTCTCTAAAATGATATAAATGTGACTTCTTAAGGTTTTCTTCACGGTCAAAACCACATCACATTATATTAATGATTACGTCCTAGGCTAAAAGGAATATTGACAGATCGACCGAGAGTTGAACTCGTCTGACGACAAACATCAATGCTAAGTGTAGAGAGAGTCAAGCTCTTGTTTGTCTTGTCCTGATCTATATAGAGAAAAGGATAAATAGTATAGCCCCGCGTGTAAGTTGTTTCGTGTCATAGTTATGTTTTTAAATTGTTTCTGTTGTTTATATGTGTAGTGATTATTCTCTCACACTCACTGCATCATCATAGCAAAGAGACGCCAACTTTAAATTGGGCTCACAGGAATTTCAGACACCACTCGTAGGCATTTCAATGCCGAAAGAGCAATTCCCGCACACAAGAAAAAGGAATTGGAATGGTATTTTGCATGCATATTGTGTAGCATCTAGTTCTAAATAGATAACTGATTAGAATTATATTATGATATAGAAACACAATGCCAAATACAATTCCGAAGTTTCGTTATTTCAAAAGAGGTAAAGCTCCAAAACCTAATGGTAGTGATTGTCGTACTGGTGGTAGTGAGGATGATGTGGTGTTGGTGATTGTAGTAGTAGTGGTGTTGATGATGATGTGGTGGTGGTGGTTGTAGCTGTAGTAGTAGTGGTAGTGATGATGATGTGGTGGTGGTATAGTTGTCGTGGTAGTGATAGTGATGTGGTGGTGGTTGTAGTAGTAGAGGTAGTGATGATGATGTGGTGGTGGTTGTTGTAATAGTGGTGGTAGTGATGGTGTAGTTGTAGTGGTAGTGATTATGATGGAGTGGTGGTGGTTGTAGTAGTGATGATGATGTAGTGGTGGTGTAGTGGTAGTGATAATGATATAGTGGTGGTGGTTTTAGTAGTTGTGGTAGTGATGACGATGTGGTTGTGGTGGTTGTAGTAGTAGTGGTAATGATAATGATATGGTGGTGGTGGTGGTTGCAGTAGTAGTGGTAGTGATGACGATGTGGTTGTGGTGATTGTAGTAGTAGTGGTAATGATAATGATATGGTGGTGGTGGTGGTTGCAGTAGTAGTAGTAGTGATAATGATGTGGTGCTGGTGGTTGTAGTAGTAGTAGTGGTAGTGATGATATTGTGGTGGTGGTTGTAGTAGTAGGGGTAGTGATGATGATGTGGTGGTGGTTGTTGTAATAGTGGTGATAGTGATAATGGTGGTGGTGGTGGTTGCAGTAGTAGTGGTAGTGATGACGATGTGGTTGTGGTGGTTGTAGTAGTAGTGGTAGTGATGGTGATGTGGTGGTGGTTGTTGTAATAGTGGTGGTAGTGATGGTGCAGTAGTAGTAGTAGTGATGATGATGGAGTGGTGGTGTATCCTAGTGGTAGTGATAATGATATAGTGGTGGTGGTTGTAGTAGTTATGGTAGTGATGACGATGTGGTTGTGGTGGTTGTAGTAGTAGTGGTAATGATAATGATATGGTGGTGGTGGTGGTTGCAGTAGTAGTGGTAGTGATGACGATGTGGTTGTGGTGATTGTAGTAGTATTGATAGTGATGATGATGTGTTGGTGGTGGTATAGTTGTAGTGGTAGTGATAATGATGTGATGCTGGTGGTTGTAGTAGTAGTGGTAGTGATGATATTGTGGTGGTGGTTGTAGTAGTAGAGGTAGTGATGATGATGTGGTGGTGGTTGTTGTAATAGTGGTGGTAGTGATAATGATATGGTGGTGGTGGTGGTTGCAGTAGTAGTGGTAGTGATGACGTAGTGGTTGTGGTGGTTGTAGTAGTATTGGTAGTGATGATGATGTGTTGGTGGTGGTATAGTTGTAGTGGTAGTGATAATGATGTGGTGCTGGTGGTTGTAGTAGTAGTGGTAGTGATGATATTGTGGTGGTGGTTGTAGTAGTAGAGGTAGTGATGATGACGTGGTGGTGGTTGTTGTAATAGTGGTGGTGGTGGTGGTTGCAGTAGTAGTGGTAGTGATGACGATGTGGTTGTGGTGGTTGTAGTAGTAGTGGTAGTGATGATATTGTGGTGGTGGTTGTAGTAGTAGAGATAGTGATGGTGATGTGGTGGTGGTTGTTGTAATAGTGGTGGTAGTGATGGTGTAGTAGTAGTGGTAGTGATGATGATGGAGTGGTGGTGGTTGTAGTAGTGATGATGATGTAGTGGTGGTGTACCCTAGTGGTAGTGATAATGATATAGTGGTGTGGTTGTAGTAGTTGTGGTAGTGATGAAGTGGTAATGGTGGTTGTAGTAGTAGTGACAGTGATGATGTGGTGGTTGGAAAACACATATTATAGGTTATTATAATATACGATTACACACATTCTCTAACTTCATTTTTTGACAGCTTTATTGAAGCATAAATATACGCAACAGTTCTGAACCATTTTATTGTGGCTTTTGATATTGTTTTTTGTTTTTGTTGTGTCGTTATGTTGACATAGAGACCGAATGAATGGTAATGGTTACATTCCCAGCCCAAGATATAATGGCGCTGAATGCTTTCATTGGTGGACACTTTTTAGGCTCCGTACGTATTCTCATTCGTTTAATTCTATGAGCAGTACGCATCTTTTGTTGTGCATGTTTTGCATGCGAGTGTGAATGTTTACTGCGTGAACGTATAAGCACTTTTTTGTTACTTAGAAACATAGCCCCCCACTCACGTACGTGCCAATGAAACAGGGTCAGGACTAGTGCCTCACCCAACTCCGGGCCTGAGGAAATTTTTCTCCCTTACACGTTGGGTCCCCAACCCAGGATATTTTTCCGCGCCACTCAGGATGCAAATTTCCGCCGTGGCAAGCTGAATCACTTGGGCTGTCCACTCGACTTCTGTACTAACAGTTTACATTTTGTCTAGATTTTCTTCATTTTCACTCGATTACTGGTTTTGTTTTTTAAACAGGAAAATGTCGTCTGAATATGTAAGAGGTGTTTGTGGTCTAATTGCTTATGCTTTGAAACGAAGAAAAAATAAATCAAGGGCAAATGCAAGAAGGTACTGGACAAAGCAGTGGCTTCTTGATCGAAACATATTCGCCAACACCAATTTGCTAAATGAGTTGAGGGTCTACCCGAGTGACTTTCACAACCACTTGCGCATGGATGAAGAGACATAGGTGGAACTGTTGAGCCTTGTGACTCCTTTGATAGGAAGGGAAGACACAGTAATGAGGGCAGCTATTTACCCACATGAGAGATTGACAGCTACAATGAGATTTCTCGCGACAGGCAGATCGTTTGAAGACCTAAAATTGTCAACGTGCATATCACCCCAAGCTTTAGGTCGGATTATTCCTGAGACGTGCAGGACCATTTGCAAGTGTCTTGTCGGCCTACGTATAATAACATTCTGTCTAGAGCTTAAACTTTCAAAACTTAACATAATGGAAACATGTTTTTTTTTTCAATATGGTTCAATGCGACGACTATTAGGTAGAATTTGTATTAACTAAAAGTGTGAGGTAATTGTAATGACTTAGCTTGTTGAAATCTATCCACAAATGCCCACTCAAATAATCATTATGTACTGGTTTAACATATAGACACACGCACTCTTACACACATACACACTCTCTCACACTTACATTTAGACACTCGTATTTATGCATGCCCTCTTAAATAAATACTTGTCGAGAAAAATATACTGTACTCATATTGTTTTTTATTTAATGATAAAGATATCCAAAACTTGATTTTTCAATCAAAGTATATTAAATAAATGTTTGTAATAATGGTATTATTTTTTTCTATATTCACTTATACTGTTTTAGATATATTATAGGTCTACGAAATAAAAAGACCGATTGAAATTAATTAAATGAAAATGATAGACAAAAAAAGTTCTTAGCTTGTCTGCCATTTGAGTATCCAGACTTTGTGTCTCAAATCCATCACCGGTTGAGTAACCAATTTCCCTAACTTTTCTGGCTATTTCCAAGTCGGAAAGAAATAGCAAATGATCAAAATTAAAAAAAAGACTTGGTTCATATTGCTCCTCGAATCCAGAGCCCGAGACTTGAGATGTCATCATTTTTTAAATGTTCTTTTCTCCATGATCCACGGAGGTTGATGATCTTGCTAACAATTGTCTCCTTATTAGCCACGGGATAACATAACTTAACAATGTTTGTAAGCTCATCATATGCTTTCTCCCTCTTGATTTTGTATGAATAATCTTTGCTTTTCACCTTCCAAAGCAGACATTCATGAGCTCTATAATGTTCAATGAACTGAAGCGTCCTTTCCTTCGTCCAAGAAGCCATCTTAAAAGTTAGTGTAATTATAGACTTGGTAGAGAATTTTATTGCTAGGAAGATTTGTCTGTTGGAAGATTTGTCTGTTGCAGCAACGGTCGATCAAACAAACTTGGAAAGGAAACAATCAAATGTGTGTCATCCAATAGCATGAAGCCCAGAAAAAGTATTCATTTGTTTCAGTTTGGGTTTTAAAATTATAGATAGTATGCGCTTGTCTAAGAAACTCATAACATTGCCATCCGGAAGTATAACGGACCAACACACAAAATTGTGTGTATCCATGGACGTTTATAGTCAGGTTAATACAGTTCAGTGAGCATTACTCATAAACGCGGATGGCAAAAAACAATAACAAAGACATGAGTGACGTCATCTTCGAACTATCTATAGGCTCAATACTGCAGACGATAACTGTATGTTATTGCTTTCCAAGAATTGACACAATTCTAGGAATTCGCTTACGCGCTGCCTGCGAAGAGAGCTCAGAGAAAGAATGCATACTCTCGGTGAAGGTTATTGTTGTGAACAGGTCTACTTCACGCATTCCATGGAGTAATATTTTCCTAAAATAAAAATGTTTTTTTTTCTTGTTTATATTATTATTATTTTTTCTTTATTTCACCTTATTCTTTTAGTTTTTTTCTTTTCTTTTCTTTCTTTCTTCTTTTTTCTTTATCATGTATTTATTTTTTATCAATTTTTTTATTAACGTTTAACAAAATCGCCTTAATAAAATGTTTTGAAAAAAATAAATAAAATGACAAGCAAGAATTAGAAAGATACGGACCGGGAACAAAAACAAAACAAAATACAAATACAAATAAAACACTACATTGAGTTCGTATTTGGTATCAAATCGACGGCTAATTTAACGTAGATTCCGAATATGAAGTCAAACTAACAAAATATTTAATTTTTTGTGTTTTTTACGCGGCCACTCCCTCAAAATCTTGGCCTGGGGTAAAAATATTAGGCTCTTCGTAAAATCTCGGACCTATTCCGCGCCTGGTTCCGCAACCTAGGAAATCGCCCACACACGCAGGGTGTTTTGACAGTTTTGCAAAACCGAGGCGAGAACCTAGACCGGGGGGTGGGGGGGGGGGGGTGCTTAAGACGTTGTTTGTGTATTGAGTTGGTTAAAAAATAACTACGTCCTGGACTGTCGTAATATGTATTTGTTGTCAATTTTCCATATGGTTAATTATAATTAAATTGAATTAACATAGTCTAACCCTGAGTCGTTGCATTTGGAGGCTCGCCCAAAGATTGTGTAACTAAAATATTCGTAATCATTATAGAGGTGAGTTGTATTAATTAAAGTTGTGATTTGTATTGTGATTAAAAATTGAAATCGGGATGTCGGAGTCGTTGGCGAGATATGGAAGGGAGGCGGATATGGTAGAGTTGTCGGCGGAGGAGAGGAAAGCATACATACGAGAAAAATTCACCGAAGAAAGACAAAACCAAATGGAAAAGTTGAAACTAGTAGAGCAAGAAGCAAAGATGAAAATGAAGAGAGAGAGATTGAAGCTTGAACTTGAACACGCAAAGATAGAAACAGAGAAAGAGAAAGATAGATTGCAGCATGAAATGGAAATGGCTAGTTTCCTCCTCTTCTCCATCTGTCAACATGATAGCACAACCGGTATCTAAACTACCACAAATTCCACCATTTGCAGACGGCAAAGATGATCTAGATAGTTGGTTACTTCGTTTTGAGCGGTTCGCGGAAACTAGTCAATGGCATATGTCGTCCTGGCCCATATATTTATCAGCGCTATTGTCAGGTCGTGCGTTGGACTGTTATAGTCGATTATCAACGACAGACGCACAAGATTACGATACCGACAAGGAAGCGCTACAGATGACATATAATTTGACAGAAGACGGCTACCGAGAGAATTTTCGCTAAGGCATACCGGAGGACGGAGAAAATGCATCTATCTTTATCACGCGACTGAAAACGTATCTGGAGAGATGGGTCGACCTAGCCAAGGTTGAGAAAGATTACGACAGTTTGAGAGACCTGTTCATCAAAGAGCAGTTTATGGATGTATATCCCAAGGATCTAATTAACCATCTTAGAGAAAAGAAAACCAAAACCCTAGACAATGTAGCTGAAGAATCGGAAGCGTTCCTTGTCGCTAGAAGGAGGCAGTTACACAAAAAAAACAATCGTATGAAAAAACATACAAACCAGAGGCCGAGAAGACGGAAGGAGATGTCAGTCCCCTTCTCACAGAGCCCGCAACTGTAAAAAGGGAAAATACAATATAACAAATCGTCAACGTAAGGACGGCATGCCGAAACAATGGTCGCATTAAAGAGCAGCTGCGGCAGTTGTGGCACAGCCGGGCGAAACAAACAGAAATACGACAGCATCATTGGACGAGGTGGGCATAAAATCCGGACGGTAGTTTTCAGGTCAGTGTGCCTGTGACTAGCTGTGGATCTTGCAGTGGCTATGGTCGGGCGATAACCAGAGAATACATGTGATGAGAGGAATCATCGGAAAGCAGGAAGTCGATGTTCTGAGAGACACTGGCTGCGAAGGAGTCCTCGTGAAAAGAAAATTCGTGAAGGATGAGCAACTCACGGGAAATAAGAAACTCATTTTAAAGATCGACAATAAGTTTGTTTTGGTCGATGAAGCATTGATTGACGTTAAGACAACTTTCTTCACTGGCAGAGCGTAAAAGCGTTGTGATTACCGGAAACCATTTGCGACCTAGTGAACGGGAACGTCGAAGGGGCAAGAAGTCCGGCCAACACTGATACTGAGGTGATGGTGGTAGCGGTAACGAGGGCTGAATTGAAGCGACAAGGTAGAACGTCGTCGTTATGTGTCCCCCAGCTAAAGGGATATGGAGAGATTGACAGAGAAAAACTCGTTAATCTTCAGAGAGAGGACCCTGTCGCAGAAAAGTTGGAGGCGAGATCTCCGGTGGACGGAAACAACGCCATTCGGTTCGAAAAACGAAACAAAATGATATAGAGTGTGTGAGGACAAACGTTGAAGAATAACCAGGAAGCAAGTTGTGTTACCGTCGAAGTTGAGAACATACGTTATGAACGTTGCACATGATTCGATTATCAGAGGACATTTCGGAATTCGCAAAACGAAGGATAAAGTGTTGAGCGCGGTTTCTACTGGCCTGGTGTAGAAGGAGATGTGACTAGATATTGGCGATCATGTGACGTGTGCCAAAGAACAGTGAATAAAGGTGCGGCACCTAGAGCACCAATGCAAAATATACCAGGCGTTGATATTCCTTTTAAGAGAGTAGCAATGGATCTCGTCGAACCTTTCGATCCAGTGAAGCCGGGCATCGTTACATTATCACACTGGTGTGATCTTTCGATCCTATTTCGCAATTATGACTGATCCTTAGCATTTCTTTCAATGATCCAACTGATTTTCTATTGTCTTGAATAGTGATGAGTCAAACCGATGCATTTTGAACTGACTTTTTAAACTCTGTGTGTAAAACGCTATACCAGCCTTTTAAACCATCAGTGACCAAATGCTGTAGTCCGTAGGATTCAAGTCAGGGTACGTTGGGAGTTAGTCATCTTTGGAAATAAATCGAATATGATATTTTCTCGTACTGAAAATTTTGTTGCATTGCATTATTAGAACCCACAATGTTCTTCCGCTCTTTGTCCCGATCGGTCATTTGTTTCTCAACCAGACGCGGCAACTTCTTACACTAGTGACACTGCATAGCTAAAACATAACGCAAATTTGGAAACTTTCGATAATGTGATTTTATACGAATTTATAATAAAAGGCATAGTTTCTTAACCAATCATTTTTTTTCAGAAATTTGGCAAGAAGGAACTTAAGGTTTTGTTCTTGTTGCTTGTTAAGTTTCTAATATTTTTGGTTTCTACTGCGAACTAAAACAGCATCGTAATTTTTCAGGGTTTTTTCCTTTTCTCAATGTAATATATATCTTTAAAAAGTTTTTGTACGAATGGCACATTGAACTCCTCTGTTATTGCTGCAAGATATCTAACAGCTCTGCGCGACATTGGGATTTCTTTAAAATCGTTGTTTTTTTTAAATTGCGATGAACATGAGACATGGATCACATTATTATGTTTTATTGAGAAGCATTAGTTTCCTAAATGTAGAGGGCTAACATTTCTGAATTTCTGATAATCTTTACTTGAAATTTATATTTCGACATATAGTTCATTCCGACTTATTCTGAGTAAGGCTCTAGGTGGTAAATTACAAACAAGCTTTCAAAACACTCTTTAATATAGACGAGTCATCGTTATTTGAGCAAGGCATGTTGACATAACAAAAGCATCACTGTTTTTAATCTTTAAAAAATTAAAATTAAGAACAAGTACTTGGTGTACTTATTTATAATCTGGACAACAAAACAAAGTGTATAGATTCAACATTTAAACTTTTGACGCCCTGTATGCTAGTCAATGTTGATTTGCCGTCTCAACTCTGTTATTTTTTGGAGTTTTTGGATTTATCAACAAGTTGTTCAATCTGCGTATTTTCTTTTTGCGTATATACTTGGTGTACCTACATATTTGCAGGTCTAATAACCGAACGCAATTATGGGCTTGATTTAACATTGTCTCATTAGGCAATGATTTTTGTTAGTTTGAGAGTATTTCTATTACAACGATGAGCCACTGGCCTTATCAATTTGTGTTATCAGACCTGCAAATGAGTACATGTCGCGTGTAAAACTAATGAAAATCAATTAATTCCAATTTAAGCCAAGATTTTTTGTGGTGCAAAATTTGTGCCAGTGCAATGAGAAAAGGAAGAATATTGATAGAGATACCATCGGAAAGTGGCAGTTAGGGTTTCTGGGACATGTCTGGAGAAGAGACGGAATAGAAAAGTTGGTAACGCCGGGGCCCAATTTCATGTAGGCGGACTAGATTTAGTAATTTACTATTCCAGTAAATGACTTGCTAGTCTTACGCCTAAGCGGAGCAAGTGACTAAAAAATCGGATTTCATGAACGTTTTCTAGTCTCTGACTAGCTAGTCTCTTGCCTAGAAGTGGGCGTTGTGAGGATGGTGACTAATTCAGCTATTTTGTGCTGCTAACATCACGCTCTCTGGTACACGATGGCAGGTAAGATACCAACCTTCATACTTTGAACGCAAAGGATTTCTAAAGAGGAAATTAGCAACAAATCCGGTATAGATAATATTTCGTTCCGTTTCATATTTAAACTTACTTTTGCCATGATGAATCAAGTCACGTGATATTGACTGCCGACTGATCAGACTACAAATCCATGGTCGAGTGGCAATTTTATATTTGGCCAATGAAAGTTTAATTGAATCTCAAACAATTGAATAAAAACAAAACAAAACAAAACAAAACAAACACACACACACTCACACACAAACCAAACAAACAAAAGAGAAAGTGTGTTCTGATTAATTACATTATTTCGGTCAATTACAATGCCAGCAGAATAACTTTTGTTTTCATTATACTTTCTAATAGTCTTTATTTTGGTTGTTTGTTGACGTGAGCCCTTTCACTTGAAGTCTCCATTCATTCGCAACTCGCTAGCCGATTAGTTTTTTACTCACAAAATGTGTACTTTCGACGATCTGTCAATAGCAACAGGACACGTTTTGCCTCTGTCATTCATAACCGATGTATTTTCCTTCCGAATCGAAGAGCACACTTTTATTTTTTAAAATCTACTATCTTGCCGACTTTATGAAGTATCATAGGAACTAGTCTCAGACTAAGCTTGAAGTCGGCCTCAGCAAATGACTAAACTTGGCCAAACTTAGTCAAAAGGTGCCGTTATTTTAGTCTGCGACTTGCTTAGCTCACATGAAATCAAATTTTTAAAGTCCTTGACAATAGTCAGTGACTAAGCTTTAGCCCGCGTTCATGTTTTTTATTTCACGAAAAGGGGCCCTTGTATGGTCGATGGAAAGAGAGCTAGAGTAAGACAGAGAATGACATATTTAAATAGACTAAAAATGGCCAAAAGTGGTTTTAAAAGCAACACAGACTTCATGATCACCGTGATACGTGGAGACAGCTCAAAGGCACGTGCTCAAGAGTACAAACCATAATGGATGATGGTGATAATGGCCTGGCAACTTCTCCGCCAGTTTCGAGGAGTCGATGTCCCCGCCACCTCGAGGGATTGAATTCGTCCAAACCGACTTCAATCTCGTATATGCAGTTCTGTCCAAAGTCAGGGAATCTACGTACAATCGTTGCCGGGACATATTTCGGCTAAAAACAGGGGCACGTCCATTATGCGATTGAGACGGCTATCCCTATTCCCTCTCTCTCTTTGATCTTATTAAGCCAGTTGTTTGTAATTTTCTCCCGTCGGACATCGGGGGGCTGCTATTATCGGGCCTCATTCGCTGGGCGTTGTCGACACTAGATGCACGACTTGCAAAGTGTCACTTCTACCTTCTCAACGTTCTTGCTTCTACCCTACACTGGAGCACAATACTCCGCGGCGGAAAAGCATAGTGCCGAGGCGGTTGTCCTCAGGAACGCTTGATTAGCGAGCACCCCAAGTTGATCCTGCCAGCTTCCTCTGAATGTTGCGTTTCTCTATCTTCCAGGCAACTTTTTAGAGAAGCACCCAATCGGTAAGGCTGCGGTCCAGCGTTACCCCTAGGTATTTTGGATGCGGCTCATATAGAAGAACCAGCTGGTCCCCGAGGAGGACGTTCAGTTTAGGGGTGTGCCAGCTAGTGTGCATTTCACCTATGTAGTGGCCACAAGTTTCGAAGTGTTCATCTTTAGATACCACTTGTCGAAGTAGGCTTTGAGTCTTCTTCGACAAGTGGTATCTGGAGATCAACTCGTGGCCAAACGGAGGTGCCGTAATATTCAAGTTCTTAATACTATTAATACCCTAACAACGAAAAAAAAATTATCTCTTGTATTCTGGCAATTCTCTACTCACTTCATTTCTAATAACGATCAACATAAGTGCATGTATTTCCTATTTAAACAAATGCCTTTGTCACATAGTGAAAAAGAGTCGAAATTGACTCAAATTATTTGGGGTTTTCTTCTTGGTACGATATGCAATTATTTGTAAAAGAGGGTAACAAAGTTGGTTTATGATTGCCTCAAAATTCATCACAAATAGAAAAGAATTGTTTTACGAATTACGAAATTTTATTAATTAAGAATTCTTTTTGCCCAGTATGTACACGGCTGTAATTGGATTCAAAGTCTGCTGTCACGTCGCCCAGCAACGGTGATCAGCGTGGTTCGAAACATAGAAAATTGGTATGTTTTATTCTTCATTCTAGCTAGAACTTTTCATATGTTATGTGATCAGAATGTATAAAAGTCAAAACGTGATCATATTTATAGTGTTTTTCTCATCTGGATTCACTTTTATGCTCGTTGGAGAAATATTTCATAAGGGCGTCCGCCATTGTTCCGATAGTTTAGAGTCAGTTACTAAGTTACTATGCGTCATTACGAGGGAAGTGACTGTTGAAGCCAATTGGAGGCAAATGAAAATACAGTCATCTATTTCGTCTGATTCTAAGATGTGTGTAAAAAGTAAACTTTTGAAGGAAAATGATCTACAATATTTAGAGTGGTTTAAAGTTTTCGCACGGAATCACATCTGAAATGAAAGCCAAATTAAAATTTCTTAAAATTGACTTTGGGATGAAACGTGAAACAAGAAGCAAAAGCTGACATATTAGACAGTCCATTACAGTTCTTTACTTATTTAGTTACATATTACATAATAATATTATTCGACTCTTTTCAAAGGATTTTTTTAATTGCACTGTTTATCTTTATTGAGAAAACAAAACAATTTCTTAAACTCATTTCTGTACTGTGAACTCATTGTAAAATAAATGATAATGTTTATGCTGGAATTGATAGACTCAAATAACGAAGTGACATAATCAACAATCCATCCACTGAATGGAAGATGAATGGTTACCGCAGTTTGGAAAATCATTGTTATAATATCAACTGAATAGCAAGAAGCAAACAATGACGATATAACGACAACCATACGAAGAAGGGTAGCATCTTTTGTGTTTGTTTTATTGTTTTTAGTAACAACACTGGAGTTGAAATTGGCGCCGATTTCTTCATTTCCATTAGTTTTCTTTTCCTTTGTTTTCGTGGATGTGTAATGTGTGCCTTCTTTTAACTGAACACCCGTTGACTGTCTAAACTTTCTAGACATTTTAACCTTTACCAGAATTATCACGTTGAATATTACAATTATGCCTATTGACATAAACTTGGTTGCTGTCTTCAAATATCGAATATTTGCTTTGTAGTTTGGCGGGGCAATGTTGTCGTGATAAACATAATCTAAATTAGTTGTGTTTGTCTCAGAATTAGTCGAAAATCGTAGGGAAAACCTGGCCCTTTCCTCATAATTAATGGCGAGCCCTAAAACTTGTATGACGATGTAAAATATTATAGATCGAGTTGAAGTAAACATTGTTTTAGCAGTGAAAGGAAAACAGATGCTGATAACTCTTTCAAACGTCATATACACTGTTAGCCAAATTGTTATATGTATGAAATGAAAAACATGAAGGAAAACCACTAACCTTATTAGATAACCATTGGTTATGTTAGAGTCGCCTAACGCGTCACCTGATATTGAAACAAGGAGTGCCACACAAATACAAAAGTCATTTATTGCAATAAGTGTAAAATTGGTGATTGCACTCCTCGATAATATTCCTTGACGGTAGAATGTCATAATGTTCATGACATTCGAAACTACACCAAAGGCACATATTAACCCAACGGGCAGAAAATAGAGATATATCTTTATTTTAAAGAATATAGCGAATGTCACAATTAGCCATCCACTTCCTGTAGATTCCTCTTTCGAATTTATTGAAGTATTCATTGGTCTTTATATCTGGAAAAAATAAAACATAATAATAATAATAGTAATAATAATAATAATAATAATAATAATAATAATATAATAAAATAATAATAATAATAATGATAATGATAATAATAATAATAATAATAATAATAATAATAATAATGATAATAATAATAATAATAATATTAATAATAATAATAATAGTAATAGTAATAATAATAATAATAATAATAATAATAATAATAATAATAATAATAATAATAATAATAATAATAATAATAATAATACACAGAGATGGATTCCTCTTGCTTACAGTACTTTTGAACTTACTTCTTTTGGATACCTAGAGGTAGTAGTGCAGAGCCGTTACATTTCAACGGCGCTGAAATCGGTTGTTCTGTAATTCCAAATCAAACACAATCAAATCCTAAAACTTGTTTCAACATTTCATTATGGTGACATAGTATTCTAATATCACAAGCATATTGATCTGGAATTTGGTCGATTTCATTTTGTGTTTAATAAACTCTGAAATATTGTAATTCTTAAGAGTGATGAGCAGAAAACGGTAAGGGCTGCCTGAAGCCGGTGATCGTAAAATACTAACGAAAGAGTGAAAATGGAAAGGCTTCGTATGGGAAGCCTTTCCATTTTCACTCTTTCGTTAGTAAGAGTGATGAGCATACGGTCATCACACTATGGCACTGGAATTCAATGTAAAATTTCAAGATTATGAAAGAAAAAAAAACAAAAACAAACAGCATTGCTGTCAAGCAAATGAAGCGAAATGCCGATCAGCGAACTTCGATGCAACGCTATAGAAGTAGCTTGTCATCATATTATGTTGATGTTGACACCTAAATGTATCAATAATGTTTTAAAATGCAACACTTGGTTGTCTCACAATTTGGGTGTTGAATGCAATGATGAACGAATCCAAACCCCATAACCTGTCGATAAAGGCACTTTGCATTCATTAGCACCTCGACAAAGATATGATTAGATGTTGGCAGTGACGATACATGTACAAGTGCTTGTACAAAATAGAACTCCATTAGCTTACTTCCATTGCAAGAAATAAACAGTTGGTTCAAGTGGCCTGTTGGAGAATTGATTTTCATAAATTAAGCCACAGTAATTGCTATCTCTAATTCATTCACCTTGAATTTCTGATAATGATGTTAGAAGAAGTTTTTTGGGGACTTGCGGTACTTTTAAGTCATTTGAGTACAGTCAAACAGGAGGCACCCCTCTCTCCCCCCCCCCCCACACACACTTTAGGGGAATGTCACCCATCCAACATAACGGCGTTTTAAAATTACAAAAGCAAACTTTTCATGTAGAATAAATAAATAAAATAAGAAACTTATTCAGGGGCTACTCAATGTCATTTTGCCCCGCTTCGTCTCTGTTAAAGGAAAAGAATAATTATTTTCCCGATTATTTCCCTTTAAGAAAGACAGAGAGGACAATGTTCTCATACAGATCTTAAATTAAAAAGGGTTGTAATTTTCTTTCACATGGACGGATTTTGGTGGAATTTTAATGGGAGACTCAGATCATGGTCTTTTTCATCAGAATGAAAATTATGAGCTTGGTGCCAATTTCCTTTGGGTCAAACCCTAAATCTGCTGGACTATAAGGCCAGACACTCTTTTTTTATCCATGGAACAGTAGCTCTGCATTGTTAGTGAGTCTGTCCTGCCACCTGATGCCGAGAATTTGTCGTAGACAGCGAATGTGGAACTTTTCCAGACGGTTCTCCTGTCTGGCATATGTTGTCCAGGATTCACTGCCATACAGCAGTAGGCGACTGAGTACACATGCCTGGTAGACTTTGAGTTTGGTGTTCAAAGTGAGTTGGTTGTTGGTCCACACTCTCTTGCTCAGTTGTGCCATGACAGTGGCATCTTTGGCGATGAGCTTGTCTAATTCTGCATCAAGTGAGAGGTTGTGATGGTTGTGCCCTGGTATGTGAAGTGATTAGTGACTTTTAGCTCCTCGTTATCAATGCGAATTGCTGGTATAGAGGGGGCATCCTGACACATTACATTTGTTTTCTTGATGCTGATCGTCAGCCCGAATTCCCTGCATTCGTGGGAAAACCTGTTCATCAGCCGCTGGAGGCTTCCTCGGTATGCGCGCATAGAGCTGCATCATCTGCAAATAGCATTTCTTTATGAGGACTGTGCGGACCTTGGTCTTTGCTCTCAGCCGTGGACGATTGAACAGCTTCCCATCACTTTTGGTGTGTAAGTGGACTCCTTCTGGGGACTGTTTGAATGGAAACTTCGGCAGTAAGGAGAAAAATATACCGAACAAAGTCGGTGCAAGGACACAGCCTTGTTTAACGCCGATGTGCATTGGGAAGAGTCAGAGGCTCCGCCGTCGTAGCTGATGGTGCATTTCATGTCGTCGTGGAAGGAGGCAATGATGCTAAGCTGCTGTGGAGGACAGCCAATCTTCTTTAGCAGCTGGAAAAGGCCCTTCCTGCTAACAAGGTCAAATGCGTTTGTCAGGTCAATAAATTCAATGTAGATGGGCATCTGTTGTTCTCTGCATTTCTCCTGAAGCTGACGTACTGAGAAGATCATGTCCACTGTCAACCTCTTGGCCCTGAAGCCACACTGCGATTCTGGGTAGATACGTTCGGCGTGGACTTGCAGTCGAGCGAGGACAACGCGCGCAAATACTTTACCCACAATGCTCAGTAGAGAGATTCCCCTATAGTTATTGCAGTCACTACGGTCTCCCATGTGTTTGTAGAGAGTGATGATCTTGGCGTCGCGCATATCCTGGGGTACCTTGCCTTCTCTCCAGCAAAGACACAGGAGTTTATGTAGTGGTTCCAACAGGGCTGGCTTTCCACATTTGATGATTTCGGCTGGAATGCTGTCTTCACCGGGTGCTCTGCCACAGGCCAGAGCATCGATTGCTTTGCTGAGCTTCTCCATAATTGGTTCTGCGTCTAGCTCTTCGGGTACCGGCAGTTCTTCAATTACGTCTAACGCTTTTTGGGTGACAGAATTTTTCTCTGGCGAAGAGTTCCAAGCAGTGCTCTACCCTTCTTCCCATCTGGTTGTCCTTGTCTGTGATGGCTTCCCCTGTCTTTGATTTAATAGGCGCAGTATTCTCTGTAGATTTGCCTGTCGCCTGTTTGAGGCCCTCATACATGGCCCTATGTTGCCACTGTCCGACGCTTGCTGGATGTTGTCCGACAACCGAAGCCAGTAGTCGTTGGCGCAACGTCGTGCTGTTTGCTGTGCGTTGCTGCGTGCAGCTCGCAACGCCTGCAGGTTCCTCTGACTTGGTCCACGTTTATAGCTGACAAGTGCGCTGCGCTTGGCATCAATGACTGGCTCCATCTCAGTAGGTACCACAAGAGACAATTTAAAAATATTTCCTACTATATTCATAAAGCATTCTGATAGTCATGGAAAACACTTTTTAAAATAAATAAGAAATTGAGAGCAAATTCATTTTTCAAGAACTTGCCAATTGATGTAAGAACACGTTCCAACTTTGACGTAATGTAACTAACCACTAAAAAGATTCATCATACTTGTGCTACGCAATTTTAAAGCAGAGTGACTAGGTAAATAAAATACAACAGGATTTAAACCAGACACAATTTTTTTCCTAAATCTATAGTCTGTTGAAAATTCCCCCAAACACTCGCGAAAGTAAATGTTTTGGCCTCCAGCATGACGAAATAGCATATTCCATATACTATATTAACATAATGATCATACAAAATGACATGTAATTCACGTCTACGGGTAGAGAGTGCTCCAGGTAAGAAATCCATTTTTTTTCAGACATTTTTTTCAAATGGTCTTTGAAAAATAAAGAAGTAAACATCAGGAAACACGCAATTTTGCATGTTGGCAGAAAAATAGCTATAATCACGAGCAAAATGTATAAAAGATTAAATATCTCTCAAAATAATGAGGATAAGATAGAAGAAAAGTTTCACACGCTGCAGGAAACCGGACCTGCTGAATTAAAAAATCATCTTAACTTTTTGGCAAAGTCAATATTTCCTTCTCAAAATTCAACATGAAATCATGAATGATAGGCATACTGTTTGAAACAGCAGCATAAAATAATAAATCAACCTCTTAAGAAACCCCTATAATCTCAAGACGTCGTGTCTTTATTTCCGCAACGTCTGTTTTACTTTCATTCTACCTTAACGACGTGTCTGATAATTATATTGTTTTGCCTTGGCCCTCTCTGGGATCCTTAACCGAAAAGATGCAGTAAAATGTATTATTCCTATAATGGGGGATGATTTTTCCACTGTAAATCGTCTCTTTGTATGTTATTCGGAGGGTATCGATATATACGTTGGCAGTAGAGTGCTTTCCTCTTATACGGAATCATGCGCTTGTGCCCAGCGGGTGTGTCTTTAGCGCCATCAACCCCCTACCATCCCAAAGTCTTTTAGCGCCTTAAGGTCTGTGACGCTGGCAGTATCCTGATTTCTGTGTTACTGAATGAACTGCTATCCTTTAGATAGGACGCTAGTCTGAAATAAAGTACTTTCCACCACACACACCCTAAAGACCTAGCCACCCGATTATTTATGATTAACGTCCCTTTGCTTGAGAGGCGAATATTGTTCGAACTGAGGTTTCGCAAATCTCACCAAAACCAAAACTGACAAACAGATCTCTTTATTTGCTTCTTTTCTAGTCTTAAATTTACAGCTCTTCCCGATTTAAAACAAAAACATACAAAAAAATAAAACAAACAAAAACAAATAAATACACGTCATCCTAGTATCCATTTTGATGCAGTTTTAATGGCGTAAATCATTATTATTTAACTTCTACAGATATACTGCTTCATTATCCACTAGCAACTCTTATTGTTCCTTTACATAGTTTATCATATCACTATCATGAAAGCATGAGAAAGAAAAAAAAAGACAACGAAGTGGCACTTTGAATTCTTATTTCTCCAATCTTATAACCATTACAAGTACCGCTATTCCCAAATAAAATAAACAATAGCAATGCTTTTTCAATTTTCACACATTGGGACGAATCATTGTGTTTCTTTTTTCTATTTATAAACTGCAAGTAGTGGGTATTCCTATGTAATTGTTTTAAAAACGACATTGCATTGTCCCCGTCGTTTTTCGCGGCCGCGATTTTAGCTGTTACCCGCAACTTTCCGCGATTTTCCTGAATATTTATTTTTTTGGTGGACTTTTCCCTTAACTAACTGGATACTGAGTTATTGAGCTTTTTTTTTGACCGCACAACTTTTGGAGACTGGGCTTCGAGTTCGATAACTCAAGGATGTACTCTCCTATCTTCGAGATTTGTTTTTGACGATCAAAATCAAAACAAAGCATTCTACTTTCGTTAACGTTTCGTTTTCGGCGGTAGCTGTGACTGTGACAGCACGGGAAACACCTTTGCAGTAGCCTACATTTATAATTTATATTGATCTATTTGTTTATACACGACCACACCACTTGATAAATGGGGCGTTTTCTTATTGGAAAAAATAAGACTGCCCGCAACGTTACTGCCCAGCAAAGGCATTCGGAATTCCACACGTGGACCCACGTCAGTGGTGCAAAGTTGTTGTGCACTTCTGTGCAATTTGGTTTTAGACCACACATATCTGGCGCTGGCTTCCGGCGACAACAGACGTGTTGTGAATGTTTACGTATTTTCTACACATACTTTTATTTATTTATCATTCAATCGCCGGACTTTAAGCCTAATTTTTATTCAAAATGGATGTGAAGTATATTTTGTTACTGATTTTTATATTTATTAATATATTTATAAGCATAAATGGTGTTTTAGCCTGTGATTTTGCTGCCAAAAGCCTATCGAAAATATATACTCCAGAGACTCTCCGACCCCTCCAACCCGTGTCACCCCCGCCACCCACTATTGACACATCGTATATTAAAGTAAGAAAGATGGGGAGAAAAGGAGGAATAAAAACAAAATTGAACAGACGGCCTTTTCGTCCATTTCTACCCTGTGTAGTGACAGGTAATGTAATATCACTGAAGAATAAAATTGATGAACTGTTTCCACTATGTCGTTACAATAGTGACTATTGTCAAGCCTCCATAATAGCGTTAACAGAGACTTGGCTCTCTCCTCACATACCATCATCATGTTTTGATATTGAACAATATGCACTGTTTCGAGGAGATCGGACTAATGTAAATAAACGAACTGGGGGTGGGGTGTGCACACATATTAACAACAAATGGTGCCACCCCAATAACTGTCAGATAAAGCAAATGTATTGTGACTATTATATTGAATTTATTAATGTTTCGTCACGACCATATTATCTGCCCCGGGAATATACTCATGTCATCATCATCAACGTCTACATTCCACCATCATCAGACAACACCACAGCGAAAAATATTTTGAGGAAAGAAATACAGGACATTCAAATTAAGTCACCCGATGCCGTATTGATGGTCACTGGCGATTTTAACCAATGCAACGATTTCACTCTCCCGCGACTTCATCAATACGTAGACTGCGAGACAAGGGACACAAAAACATTAGATTTATTCCTGTGTAATGTTAAAAATAGTTATAAATGTTTACCCCGTGCCCCATTAGGTTTATCTGACCACTGCATGCTCTTGCTACCCCCCACCTACCGCCCCGTTTTTAAACGTGTAAAACCAGTAAAGAAAAGTGTTTGTTTTGAATGCACTGACTGGAATGTTTTTATCGAATCATGTGATAGTGTGGATGAGCTGAATGACTGTGTGAGTGAGTGTTTAAAATTTTGTGAACAGCTAGTGTGTTTTGAAAAAGAAATAAAATATTATCCTAACTACAAGCCTTGGATAACAAAAGATCTAAAACTTTTATTGAATCAAAAGAAAACTCTCTTTACTAGTGGAAACAAAAAAGATCTGAAAACAAAACAAAAAGAGATAAAGAGAGTAATATCTAGTTGTAGAGACAAGTACAAAAATAAAATTGAAAAATGCTTTTCTTCTGGGGATATAAGGGACACGTGGCGGGGGCTTAAAACTGCTGTTAACTATAATCCAAAGCCCACGCTTATATCAGGAGATATCGAAATTGAAACTCTAAATAAATTTTATTCACGTTTCGATACAGCAAACAAATTTGATATTGAAAATGAAAAACATAAATTAGACAGGGCTTTGGAAGATGAAATGACTATTGAGGTCAGTGAAGAAGAAACGAGATTCGTATTTTCGAAACTAAACGAGAGGAAGGCTGCTGGGCCGTATGGATTGAAAGGAAAATTATTAAAAGAATGTGCCCATCAGCTTTCCCCCATTTATACACATATTTTTAACTGGTCCCTCCAATGCGTTTCGATCCCTGAAATTTGGAAAACTTCAAAAATTATTTTTGTTCCAAAAAAAGAAAAACTTGAATCTATGAACGATCTCAGACCTGTTGCACTGACTTCAATAGTCATGAAATCTTTAGAAAAACTTGTTCTTGTTAAAATTAGGAACCAGTTTATGCCATTGAGTGATAGTCATCAATTTGCTTACAAACCAGGACATGGCGTAGAGGATGCCATTTTGCTGTTTACAAAAACATTTACAGGCATCTAGATCACGCTAAGAGCTATTGCAGATTGCTTTTTTCAGATTTTTCTTCAGCGTTCAATACCATGCAACCTCAGTTGGTTGTTCAAAAATTGACTAGTCTGAATCTAAACAAGTATATAATTGCTCGAATTTCTTACGGAGAGAGCACAATTTGTTCAATTCGGACAAAACATATCTTCCTGTATAACTACAAATACTGGTGCTCCTCAAGGTTGTGTATTGTCCCCTGTATTATCCACAATATACACGAATGACTGTAGAAGTCAAAACCTGAGTGTACCTTTAATAAAGTTTGCAGATGACACCGCTCTTCAAGGCCTCATAACAAATGGCAACGAAGTGGCTTATAGGCAAGACATTGATAGATTTGTGTCTTGGTATGATGCCCACCACCTAGAGCTTAACATAAGCAAGACAAAGGAGCTAGTGATTGACTGTAGGAGAGTGAAGGAACCGATAGAACCGTTAAAATTAAAGGACCAATTCGTCCAGCGAGTTCCTCACTACAAATACCTTGGTGTAACGATTGATGACAGGCTCAAGTGGGATGAACACTTGAAAATAATTGGGCATAAGATGTGCAGACGTACATATTTTTTATCAAAACTCTCTCAGTTTAGAATAGATAAAACCCTCTGCACATTATTTTATAGAGCAGTAATCGAAAGTGTTTTGTCATTTTGTATAACAGCTTGGGGAGGCAATTGCTTAGCAGTGGAAAGGAACAAAATAAATTCAAATATTAAAAAATCCATTAAAAGCTATATAAATGATGTCGACGATGTAGATCTTTTATACGAGAAATTTTGTATAAATAGAATATCTGAAATATTAAATGACCAGTATCATCCACTAAGACCATCAGTTATTATGTCAGAAAGAAGTGGTCGCCCTTTCTCTATTTCAACGAAAACAGAGAGACACCGAAAATCTTTTCTGCCGTCCAGTATTAGGCTTTATAACAACAAGCAATAATCATTTTATATGATTATTTCGCATTTTTACTTTAAAAAAATGTAAATATTAATTTATTTATTAATTTATTTGTTTTGCAATATTTTCAATTTTCAATTTATAGTGACAGTTTTAACTATTTTACAGTGTTGAAATTATTCATATTATAAAGCGCAGCTCTGGTTATGGAGATGCTCCTTTTTTATATATACATCCTATTTCCATTGTATTTTTATCTTATTGTGTAAATTATAACACGTCTGTGCAAAAAAATTCCTTTTTGGGATGCAATAAATATTATTATTTATTATTATTATTTATTATTATTTAATTATTATATATTATTATATATTATTATTATTATTATTATTATTATTATTATTATTATTATTATTATTATTATTATTATTATTATTATTATTATATTATTATTATTATTATTATATTATTATTTATTATTATTATTATTATTATTATTATTATTATTATTATTATTATTATTATTATTATTATTATTATTATTATTATTATTATTATTATTATTTATTATTATTATTATTATTATTATTATTATTATATCATTATCATTATTATTATTATTATCATTTTATTATATATCATCATTATTATTATTATTTTATTATTATTATTATTATTATTATTATTATTATTATTATTATTATTATTATTATTATTATTATTATTATTATTATTATTATTTATTATTATTATTATTATTATTATTATTATTATTATTATTATTATTAATATTATTAAGAAAGTCCTCGATTGAAAAGCTTTTTGATTAGGTTTGGTCAAAGTTTTGTTTTATAACATGTAGATTCTTTTTATAACTTTATTTTTTACTTTTATGCACTACAGTACTTTAAGCCTTTATCGGATTCCGGCACGATCGGATACTAGCACACTTTTTGGTGATGACTGACCGTGCCAGTATAACGCGAGTACTGTATTATAATCATTATCATTATTATTATTACTGCTGCTGAGGTAATAAACAGATGTGGTTTAGATTGAAACTTGGGCCTTTGTTTGTGCGTTTGCGAATCGCAACCCCCCCCTTTTGTCAGATAATGTTCCGCAAAATTTGGCAACTTTTGGCAATTTTTATGGCAACTTTTGCCCATTTTTATGGCAACTTTTGCCCATTTTTATGGCAACTTTTTGCAACTTTTGGGGTTTTAAATGGCAACCTTCCGCAGGGACAGATTACACCTTCGACCGTAAAAATCTACTATAGTTCTAACGAGGTCAAACAATCATTTTGTCATAACAACAACATGGCCGCCATGAGTGGAGAGTGTGTGTATAAATTCGTCCATTGTTTTTTGTTTAGCAATAAATAAACATCGAGAGACAAACCAGATTTGAAAAAAATTACATGTATAAATTGATAAAAACCAAACGTCGTTCAATGAAAACCAAGGCTAGAAAGTCATCCGAAAAAGATTACACGTTAATAAAAACCGGAAAAATGAGGGGTTTGTTTAGGCTGTTCCATCGTTAAAACATACCCACTTACCGACCCGAGTTATCAATTGAAATAGCAACATTTATCTTATTCATTTTGTTTACAACTATCTAAAACATAAACTATGAAGCTACTTTAATAAAATATTCATGTTGTTTTCGTGAACTCTTTTCTTTTTGTCAATAATTTGAGATCTCATTCTCACGGCATTTTAAGTGCTGCTACAAACTACAATGAGGTGTAAAAAATCCGATAACACCCACAGCTGAAAACAAGGATTTGGTGGGCTTTTAAAAAAATGCAATGACTCGGTCATTAAACAACCTTCATTAAAACAAATTGGTAGAAATAGAGATAAGATGTTTGTCTTTTAGACAAACTCGGATCAAATTTTATATCAGTAATATGTCGGGTTTTTCCGCTGCTGTAAAGTTTTAAAACGGCATTTTCCTCCCTTAAATTCCCATTTTTTATTGTTGATCTGGTATAGGAATAAAGCTGAAACTTTCCTCTTTCCGATGATACAAACTTTATTCCTGTACGCTTTTTAATGGCCGAAGTATCAACGGTTGGATGACCCAATTTAAAAACAATCCCTTTTTCAACGCGTGAAGCAAAATATATGTTTTTTTACTGCCACAAAAATGACGTCTATTGTGGTACCTAATCTCAGTAATACTGACTTCAAACCTAGGTGAACAGACAGTATGTAAGAGCTCCATGCTTCAAACCAATCATTGTTCTTGCGCTTTTTTTGCCAGACGTCAGAATTACAGTGCTGTAAATGGCATTTCTAAGAGAGTTCCAGCTGTCCTCTGCGTTTCGTTCTGCTTTTCTATGAGCTGTGTTGAGAGTCGATTACAACTACAACCCTCACATATTGAGATAAAGTAAATTGTATCCTGTGGTAACTTTGTAAAAGGCTTTTATGATATTTTACAACCAGGCTTAATACAGGGTTACAGGCTTTGCCTTTTGTAATTATATGTAAATGTATATATATATATATATATATATATATATATATATATATATATATATATATATATATATATATATATATATATATATATATACATATATGCATGCTTAAGTCTCAAATACCTATTCTTCACTAATCAGCGTTAAAGGTTGAATTCTGATAGAGAAATTAAGGAGCAGGCACCGGTGCAAGCTAAAGATCTTTATCCAGTCGAGGTCGATCAATATTTTTGGGATAGTTTTTTTTTCTTGTATTTTTCTTTCTTGCTTTGTCTGGTACCTTTCACACACTCTTGTTCAGATTTTCAGATCGAAACAAGCCTGACAAACAATTACTACATCGCAATTATCTGAAATTATATCTAGACTCTTTCTTTGTATTCCAGATCATAATTACTAACACCACCTGAGACAGATCGATGTGAGCCAAGCATAAAAATTGAAGATTTATTTTCTTTTGAAAAGTGCAATAATTGACTATAGTAATTGGTAGCATCGAAAAAAGGAAAAAATAATTCCAGCTAAACCTTTTACGTTGGTGTTGACATTTTAAAAAAAGTATAGGCTTGAGGGAAATGTAACTGGCAAAAAGGCAAGGGGCGAACGTCGTCGTTATCATCATCATTATCATTATCATCCCATCTCCCTACTCCACAGAAACTTACGTAATGCAATGAATGTCATCCAGTTCCTATAACAATCGATAAACTGATGAGTGAGAGGTAGAAGACTCCACCCATCAGACCGTCTTGATAAAATAGCAAGGATAACAAAGCCAGTCCTCCATATCGCCTTGTCAACTTATTGAGTTTATGTTGTAATGTCTTGTTTTGATGTCTTTTGAGGTTTTGTTCAGTTAAGAGCTCTTGGCAATAATTTATCTCAAGTTTCGAATTTCAAAGGCAACGTTTTGCCAATAAAATTACAACAATACCTAAGGTATTATACCGTTTTTGCAAATACATAATATATAATTGATATAAAAGATATTTTGAAGACGAAAGAGCATACTCAATAATTCTAGTATGTAATATGAAATTATCTATAGCGAAACCGATTCAACAGACTCTTGTTTGATTTGAGATAAGTGTCTATAATTGCTTCAAACTGTCAACTTTGACGGCAGGGTGCACGACTATCTTACCTCGAGATACGATAATTTTGCACTGAGAGATATGTTGTGTTTTGAAGTACCGCGCGCCGCCATGTGATAAATCGAAATTGTATCGACTCTTGTTTGCTTTCAGAACATTGTATATTCAATTTTGACAATGCTTATAAATTCCTATAATATGAAATAACATATTATTTTAAACACCATATATATATTTTTTAAACAAATTATTTCCGATTTTAAGACGCGATAATAGACAATTTATATAGGTACCTAAAATGAGATGATTTTATATAAGTTTGCCCTGAAAAGGTTTCCTGTTCTTGTTCATGTTAACATTCTTCTTCTTCTTCTCCTTCTCCTCCCCCTCCTCCTCCTCCTCCTCCTCCTCCTCCTCCTCCTACTACTACTCCTACTACTACTACTACTACTACTACTACTACTACTACTACTACTACTACTACTACTACTACTACTACTACTATTATTATTACTACTACTACTACTACTACTACTTCTTCTTCTTTTACTTCTTCTTTTACTTCTTCTTTTTCTTCTTCTTCTTCTTCTTCTTCTTCTTCTTCTTCTTCTTCTTCTTCTTCTTCTTCTAGTTCTTCTTCTTCTTTGCTCTTCACTGGTGTCAGTCGTCCATTTTTTAATCACAGGTTTACCCTCCACTTGTGTCCACCTCCCATCGTCCCAGGTTCAATCACCTCTGGTGTCGGCCTCCCACAGTCCCAAGTTTAGTCTCCCTTTTGTCCACCCAAGGGTAACTCTCCACTGGGTGTTTTCTTCTTCAGCCTTCGGTTCACTCCTAGTATTGTCCACATCTCACAGTCCCTGGTTGACTCGGCACTTGTATCTCATCCTTTAGTCTTGTGTGCATTCCAAATTGCTGTCCACCGTCAGGTTCATTACCCACTCATGGTATCCACACCTCGGTGTCCTGGGTTCGTTCCCTACTTTACTGGTGTCTACTTCCGATAGGCCCAGGTTAATTCTCCACTGGTGTCAACCTCAGCTAGTCTCATGTTCATTCCCAACTTGTCCAATTCCCATTTATGCCCTACTGGTTCCCACCTTAAACATTTCTGGGTCCACTCTCCTCTGGCGCCCACCTTCCATGGTCTCTGGTTTACTATCCACTGGTACCCATCTCCTATAGCTCTGGGTTCACTCCCCACTGATACCCAACTCCAATAGACACCAGTTCAATCCCCACCGGTGCCACTACCCATAGTCTCTGGTTCAATCTCCATTGGTTTACACCTTCCAAAGTCTCTGGTGATCTGCTCCCATAGTCTCTGGTTCATGTCACATTACTGTAGAACGAGCTTAAGTCTCAATGGGAAACTAGATTAAATCGACCATGAGTTGTTTATTTTCAAACCTGTTGTTAGGCAATCTTGTGTTGACAACGCCTCTCGGTCGTCCTATGAATACTAATCGGCATGGTTACATAAACCCATGATAGGCCTCAAATCGTCACCTGCTATTCTTTGCAAATGCAGGATCGGTTGTGTCAGAAACGTTCGGGGCCGGAAAATAGCAAGGCATACTGCAAGTTACTGTACTGTTCAAGTCCGTAAACGGGTGACCAAAATTATTGCATAGAAAAGGCCAATCTATGCAATGTCAGTCCGACCTAAAAAAGATCAATAAAATCATAGAACAGAGAAGGTCGATCTGTTACAATGAATATGTGTTCCAATCAAGTATAACACAGTGAAGGCCGAAACTGTGTTAAACAATATCCAATGCTGGCCGCGTTGGTGACACATTAAAAAGCGACGTATGTCCCACTATCACATCTCCATAAAAGAATGTGATAATATATTGCGCCCGTTGAAAATATATTCGGTCAAATCTCTCTCCAGATCCAAAAGGATGATGCATGCAAACTTTGGTGAGTAAAATCGAGAATAAAAATTTCGTGGCGATGGGGGCTCGAACCCAACATGGGTCATGATTACCTTATTTAAATTATATTAATGGCAAAATGCTCATAAACTGAGTTCTTTGTTTCGGAAGAGTTTCACGCACATCTTTACTGTAATCAAATCTGAATGTGCACTAGTTTATTCGTTTTTAATATGTCTAAATTTTTGTTCCTTTTTGTTGATTCAAGATATCAATTTTGGAAATCGGAAAGGCTTGAATTAGAGCAACGACTAAGGAAATTGTGCTATGGCATTGAATCAGAAGTGACTGAAATCGAGTCGGTTTGGAATTGTAGGTAAGAGGATCAATTCCTTTCCGCCACGGAGCTGGCGGAACCACATTCCTACCGCCAATCATGTTGCATCAATACTTTGAAAATGGTGTACATTGACGAGAGTTATGAAAAATTGTTGAAGAAGCTTATAAACAGGGAGGAGTGAATATGACCTAAATGAGCAAAATCGTATTGCACAGAAACGTCTAATCCTCTCAGTCCCGTTTACAGCACCATAGACGAACGGATTTTTGTTGCCATCAGAACGGACATCATAGTTACAATTGGAAATTTATTGACCCGGAAGAAATTGGCAACAAGCTGATTTTTATTCTGATTAAACAAGACTTTGTTCTAAGCTTCCCGTGAAAAATCCACTGAAATCCGGCCATGGGAAAAAATTACAACCGTTTTAAATTTAGCATCTGTATGAAAATATTTTCCTCTTTGTCTTTTTTAATGGAAACTAATCAATGAGAAATATTACTCTTTTCCTGCATCAAAGACAAGGAGGGGATAAAATGGCATTGAGTAGCTCCTAAATACATTTCTCATTTATTTATTTATTCTTTTTCGTATTACCGTACACAAAATGTATGCTTTTTGGGTTTTTGCATTTTAAAACACAATTATATTGAGGTGGGTGGAATTTCCCTAAACGGGTAGGGATGTTGGATCCTGTACACAAACCATTTCTTCATCTATCTACAGCATTGATACGCAATCCTCATAAGTCATTTTCCCCTTCCATCTGAATATGAGTCTTATTTCTCTTTTGGAGTAGTACCATTTGGTTTTGTCAGGGGTCTTTTCTAGAGAGGGAAACAAATGTATTTTTAAATTTATATCGTTGTTGTCATGTTACTGTAGAATGAGCTTAAGTCTCAATGGGAAACTAGCTGAAGGCGACCATGAGTTCAAACCTGTTGTTAGGCTATCTTGTGTTGACAACGCCTCTCGGTCGTCCTCTGAATACTACTCACCATGGTTCGTCACATGCTGTTCTTCGCACAATGCAGGGTTGATTGTGTGAGGTAAGTTTGGGGCAGGAATATAGCAAGACATAGTGTAGGTTACTGTACTGTGTAAGTCCATAAACCGGTGACCAAAATCACTGCATAGAGAAGGCAGCTCTATACAGCAATGTCCAATCGAAAAGAGATCAATAAAATCATAGAACAGAAAAGGCAGATCTGTTACTATGCATAAGTGTCCCAATGAAGTATAACACAGAGAAGGCCGAAACTGTGTTATACAATATTCAATGCTGGCCGGTTCTGTGACAAATTAAGTATAACACAGAGAAGGCCAAAACTGTGTTAAACAATATTCAATGCTGGCCGGTTCGGTAGCAAATTAAGTAAAACACAGAGAAGGCCAAAACTGTGTTATACAATATATTCAATGATGGCCGGTTCGGTGAAAAATCATAAAAAGCGACGTATATCGTATTATCACATCTCTATAAAAGAGTGTGATAATGTGCCCGTTAAAACATATTCGGTCAAATCTCTATCCAGATCCAAAAGGATGATGCAAAGTTTTTTTTTGCGTAAAATGTATTTGAGAAGCACAGTTATTCTCTATAATTGTGGACCGTGTTTGGTAAAGAGTGAAAAAGTATACACACTACACATTTTCAGACCAACACCGCTACTAGTACACTGTCGAGCAAACTTGAGACAACAACAAGACAACATTTGTTTGTGTGTATGGTATTGTCTTTGTGTATTACTACATAAGTACGTATCATTTTCAAAACCTTTTCATTTTATTTTTGACATTTTCTTATTTTAACATATGATAATAATTTAATTAAACCCGCTGACTTGTATAATAATTTACAGCGATTTTTTGTGTGGGGACCTTTTGTAATATTATTTGTCCGATTGTGGTTGGGATTATCTTTATATCTTAATTTCCTAAAACTACTGACAGCTGTGAAAGGTCAAATGTTCGTTCCTTTGCAGATCATCTCTCCATTATAGAGTATGCAATTGCTAAGGTTTTGATATAATGCTAATTCTGTCTACCTCTTCGTGCATCCCATCTGTATTCCCAGTGTCGATATAGGACTTCCAGGTGGTTTTAAATTAGCTACAAGGATATTATATGTTATGCATTAACTGCTCTTGGATCTGCTTCTGATATTCCCCTTTATCTTATGCTTTTCTTTGGCACATGTACATGTAAAGGTAATGCTTACTATATTTAAACCTTCTCACTATTTTACCTTCTCTATTTAACTGGCACTACCATGACGAAAGTGTCGCAAGTCCCGAAATACTTCTTCATCAAACACCGTTATCAGAAAACCAAGGTGAAGGAATAACAAATATTGGGGCTTAATTGATGAAAATCAATGTTAAATAATGTAAATAATTTTCAACAACTTATCTCATTATCAAAACAAATATAAATATTTATATCGCGTATTTCTACGGCTTCAACATGCCCAATGTGCTTCCAAATGCTTCATTTATTTCTCCAGCAGGCCACTTTAACGAAATTGTTATTTCGTGCAATGAACCTGAGATAATAAGTCTCTTTTTTGTACAAGCACTCTTACCGTGTCGTCACTGCCAATATTCATGCATCTCTCCGTCGAGAAGCTACTGAATGCAAAGGGTTGTGGGGTCCGAATTCGCTGATAATCGAATTCAACACCAAATATTGTGTAACAAGATGTGACACCTCATCGCCGAGCCCCACAATATTACCATTTTAATCACCATAAAAGATAGAGGACTATTTCGTGCAAATCATTTAACATTGAATCAGTTCTGCCTCAGCTTGTGTAGTATCTACTTTATCTTATAGTAAAGATCTGTCGAAATGACATGGACATTGTTTTCCCTTGACCATATTGTTGTGACCTTCCCGGTTGAAGAGTTCCAAAGTGATAGGTGCTATGTTTCAACTGGCACAAAGTTGGTTGTCTTTTTAAACTTTGAGCAGAAAATATATCAACAATTTCAACTGGGTGGGGTTCCTGACCTCTCATAATGGGCAGTAAGGCACTTACTGTGTCTTCTATCCCCCTATATCTATTTTCCAACATGATTTCTGTCCTTGTCTTCGGATGAGATTACTTGGTTTTGTCCTGGCCCTGATCGGATTCCCTAGCTGGGAGGGAAACAGTCAAATGTATAGTAAGAATTTTGGGAGATGATATCTTTTCTCCTGTAAATCATCTCTGTTATGCACACTGTATTTTGTTTTGTTTAGATATTATATTATATGATTTGTAAACATTTATTCCTCTTAGTAGGGACCTGTGCCTGTGTCTGGATGAGGCTATTATCGCAAACGAAGTACTTTAACAGTGTGCTTTTGGAATCTACATGTTTCCTATTTGAACCAATTCCCCTATATCTTCGCTTTAATTGTTATTCTACTTTAAAATTTTTTAAATTCAACTTGGAATGCAAAGCGACGCGACCCATCTAAATGTATCCAAATAGTGTCTGTCTACCAAGAGTTAAAGTTCATAACTGAGTTATAACACAACTTGATAAGTCTAAATATTATAGATTCTTTGATATTTTATGTAAAGGCTTCAAGAATCATTAGTATATTAATTTCGTTACCCTGTTATATTATACAAGATAATTTAAGAGTCGAAAGTTTCTTGATCTATTATGTTTCTCGTTGGTAACTCGCAAGTTTCAATGTTTGGCACGGTTTAAATCAGAATTTCAGTTTGTTGATGGTTCAATCTTAAAGACTAAGTCAGTAAATTCAACGTTTTAGAATTGGTGGATTTTAATCTGACTAAAAATAATTCAACATTAATCAGGACTTGAATATTCCTTTGTGGATTATTCATATTATACTCCGAAAATGGAAATACCACATAACAAAGCATCCTCGATAATTTGTGTCTTTACAGAACACAAGAACTGACTGACATCAAATGCGAACGCATTGTTGGTGAGATATGCTCTGGTAAGGAATAAAGCCTTAAGTAAATAAGTAAAAACGGATATCCAATAGAATCAAAGGCCTTATTTTAGCAAAGTGAATGTCACATAAACGATGATTCACATTTATTTTATTAAAGGTTTATTTTACTAAGAACGAAGTTCATCTCACTCCACTTATATTTCGGTAGGCTTAGTAAAAAAAAAGTACCTTATAATATTAGATTATTATTCATTTATTAGCCTTCTCTTAGAACTCATTTCAAATTAGCGAATACGAGTTCGTTCTACCTTCTGTCACGTAGCCACTTATTATAAAAGCGGATCGATTTAATCTTCCTCACTTACTTCTCTCAATAAACTATGCCCTGACGGCCAGACCACTACAATCATATATATATATATATATATATATATATATATATATATATATATATATATATATATATATATATATAAAGATTTTTATCTTGCTATTGAGACTTGATCAAAACTCCAGTATTTGATTCTACTATCAAGACACCGGAATGTCATCGTTTACCGTTGCCGGCCACTGTCAGGAAGTCGTTCACGGACGTTATCTTACATTATATTCTCTGCCTGGGAGGAAGACCTCACGAGTCTACACTACGTTTTCCTCAAGATCCAGAATTTGTGTAATATTTTCATCCCATCAACTGTAATCCTCTGATCTTTATTTACTTATAAGAACATTCATCTAATTAAATTTCATCTTTCTATATTTTCATCATCTTAAATAAATTCGTCATTTGTTCTTAAAAGTAACTAGTAAATTCTGGGGGCCTTATTTTTCATGTATATTTTATGAATGTAATCGAGTTAGCTTTTACTTTTAAGCACTCTTTAGACCTCGACAGTGACATTTCGGCCATCCTTCTTCCTAATTTTACTTACTTATTCCCTTGTCGCCCAATTACATCATAAAGCCAATAGGTCTATATCGGTATTAAAAACCCAGAGCTTTTTCACAATTTATCCTTATTCCCAATCTTGTTTATTCGTTTTATGGGTAGATAATCTATATTGCTTTCATCACACCCTTATAATTAGGTGTTTCTGGTAGAATTTGATGACCGGTCAAAATCCTTTGTCTGGTATTAACTATGCTTAGATATAAAATGGGCCTTCCTGTATTGGTCCGAATCATGTAAACTGACAAGCACCATCTCAAAGAAACTAAATACATTCCAAAACCAATGTCTAATAATTGTTGAGTGAGGTCTTACCACTGTTGCCATGGATCTCAGGTGTTCTAAATCCTTTTTGCACCTCAGTTCCTGTGCGTCATCTAGAGACAACGCTGTTAATAGTCAGGTACTCAGTTTACACCCGAGTACGGTGAGATAATTTGAGTAAAGAGCCTTTTCCAAGGATTCAACTATGAGCTGAGTAAGGCTCGAACCCAGGACCTTCCGATTTGAATTCTGAGAAGTTGCCAATGCGTCCCCGTCCGAAGATTAGTAGGCGATCGGCAATGAGTCAAGTAAGTCAAGTCTCTGTCGGAAAAAAGATGTAATATTGCCTAACAGGCGTCATGTCTCGTCCTACATGTTACGTGTTGCTGTTGGTCGGAGACCCTTGTTAAGCGCTTTGAGCACGTTTAGTGGACACTGCGCTCTATAAAGCTCAACCAAGTTTTTTTTAAATTTAAAGTATTTTATTATTTTCTGTTAGAATTGGATAACGATATATCTCAATTAGAACATGACATCCAGATTCTTTGTATTTAAATTTAAATTACTATGCATAGAATTCATAACAAGAATAATTATGTTAATCCAGCACTTGTAGAGAAGCGAAGGTTCAATTCACAAGGTTTGGTGGTAGAAATAGATAGGTTTTTAGAGAATTATAACAAAATCAACTGTATGAAAAAACAGACATTTAATACAAAGCATGAAAATATAATTTTTTACAAGAATATCGCCTATTTCTGATTGTTTTTATTTTTCAGACGCTAATCCTAAGGACAAAAAAGAAATGATGAGAAAATCATATCTACTATTTGCTAAAAAACTGTATATATATATATATATATATATATATATATATATATATATATATATATATATATATTATGAGTGTTGGTGGGTACTTGTAGGTACGAAAGTGCTCGATAATGGTGGTTAGAGCTAATATATAATGTAAATTTTCACTCACATTTTTTGCCGAGACGACTCGTTTCTGTGTTTTTCCTTTAGTTCACACTTCTTCAGTCGGCTGAAGAAGTGTGAACTAAAGGAAAAACACAGAAACGAGTCGTCTCGGCAATAATTATAATATATAATAATATATAATATATATATATATATATATATATATATATAATATATATAATAATATGATATAAATAATAATAATATATAATGATGATGATGATGATAATAATAATAATAATAATATAATAATAATAATAAATAATAATAATAATAATAATAATAATAATAATAATAATAATAATAATAATAATAATAATAATAATGAATATAATATATTATATAATAATAATAATAATAATAATAATAATAATAAGATAATAAATAATAATAATAATAATAATAATAATAATAATAATATAATAATAATAATAATAATAAATAATATAATAATATAATAATAATAATAATAATAATAATAATAATAATAAATAATAATAATAATAATAATAATAATAATAATAATAATAATAATAATAATAATAATAATAATAATCTTCTTCTTTCAGCTTATCGCGCATTTTGCAGTATAGCCATAATGAATGCCACATCTCCATGCATCTTGGGTCCTCCAGGCCCAGTTCTTTCATATCATATTTTACCTTATCCCACCATCTAGTCTTTGAGCGTCCCTTTTTCCTCTTTCCCGCTAATTGTAAGTCAAATACTTTCCTTCCCACGTACTCCCTCTCTCGTGTCTTTACATATCCGAACCATTTCAATCTAACTTCTCTCATCCTTATTGATACATTCTTCACTTCAGTCAACCTTCGAATTCGTTCATTTCTCACTTTATCTTTTCTTGTCCAGCCAAGCGACCATCTCAACATCCTTATTTTTGCCACCTCAACTTTTTTATCTTGTTTGTTTTTTTTGTAGCTGCTGTCTCTAAACCATATAACATTGCTGGTCTCACAACTGTTGTATATAATTCCCCTTCAGATTTGCGGAAATTCGTTTGTCACACATAACTCCAGTTACATCCCTCTAATTATTCCAGCCTGCCTGTATCCTCTTCTTAACCTCTATCTCCTTGAACAGTTGTTCCTTAGTATTTGAATTAGTTTGTCTCTGGCACATCCTCTGCTCCTATCTTTATTGGTGGTTCTGCTATCTGTTGTCCAATGCACTTTGTCTTCAATTTGCTAACCCTTAATCCCCTCCTTTCCAACATCCGTCTCCAACTCTCTATTTCCTTTTCCACCGCAGCTTTTGTATCATTCAAAAGTACTACATCATCCGCATACATTATGTTCCATGGTGCCTCTCGCCGACTGGGTTCTGTTAGGACATCCATTAATATTGTAAGCATCAGTGGGCTGAGAGCCGATCCCTGGTGTAATCCAACTCTTACATTAAATGGATCAGTTGAGCCAACAGCTGCCCTTACCACTGTTTTGTTTCCTTTGTACATGTCTTGGATAACTTTGAAATATTTTTCTGTTATCGACTTTGCTCTTAGACAGTACCACATTTCTTCTCTTGGTACCCTATCCTATGCTTTCTCCAGGTCAATGAACACACTATGGAATTCTCTTTGCTTTTATCTATACTTCTCTACGGTCACTTTTAGAGCAAATATAGCATCCGCTGTACTTTTACCAGCGACAAATTCAAACTGTTCTTCACTTATGTCTACATCTTTTCTAATCCTCTTATCGATTCTCTTTCCCATACCTTAATGGTATGACTTATTAACGTGATGCCCCTATTGTTGCCACCTTCTGCAACGGCTCTTTGTTCTTCTTCTTGTGCCTGCTTATATTCATTTTCTTTCATAGCATCCCTCTTTGTCTCCATGTTCTTCTTGCTTCCATCTTTTTTCTTTATGCTTCTTGAACCTCTTCATTCCACCACCATGTTTCTTTTCCAACTTTCCCTCTTCCCGAGCGGATTCCTAGCACTTCTTTCGCCACTTCACGGATTGTATCAGCAGTTCTTTCCATTCCTTTAGGAAATCCACTCCTAGTCTTCCTTTCACTGTTGTAGCAAATATTTCTCTTTGTTTTTCCTCTTTTAGTTTCCACCATCGTGTTTTCCCCTCACTTTGTTTCTCTTTTATCTTCCTGGTCCCAAATGCCATTTTCGCAATAACAAGCTTATGTTGCGCTGCCACTCTCTCTCCCTGCAAACTGCCACAATCTGATACTTTCTTCAAATTTCTCCTCCTGCACAACAGGTAATCCACTTGTGTCTTTCTCACACCACTTGAATACATCACTCTGTGCTTATCTTTCTTTCTAAAATATGCATTTAGTATTGCCAGATCCATCCTTGTTGCAAATCTTACAATATCTTCGCCTTCTTCAATTCTGCTGCAATACCCATACCTTCCCAACCATCTCTCCTCTCCGATATTGCTTTCTCTAACGTGTCCATTCAAGTCCGCACCGATGAAAACTCTTTCTGATTTGTCGAACATTTCCATCTGTTCATCAAGCTCCGTCCAAAATTCTTCCTTCTTGCCTTGCGTAAAGCCTGTCTGGGGTGAAAGTTCTTTATCCAGAATGATACCCACTCCCTTTCTTGTGGCCTCATTTCCTTTATAAAATATTTTTAATCCTCCACCAATCTCCCTTTCTGATTCACCTTTCCATTTGTTTCTTGCACTTCAGAATGTTAATTTTTCTTCTTTCCATAGCATCAGCGATTTCCCTTGATCTGCCTGTCATACTTCCAACGTTCAAACTCCGAATCTTGATCCCCACTCCCATCTGTTTCCTCGACCATCATTTACGCCTTTCCTCCTTTTGTTGGTCACTGAATTTCCACTGTCATTACTGTCATCCTGCTGGCCAATGATGACAGAGGCGGTCGTTATTATCCCGGGCCTCAGCCGATCCAGTATGATATTTCTGTTTTCATTCATTCATTAGTTGTGGCTTGAGTTTTACTGCCAGGATGCCCTTCCTGACCAAACACATCCCATTTACCCGGGCTTGTGATCGGTCACACAAGGTGCTGGATTGCACCCCATAAAGGGCTGGGTTAATAATAATAATAATAATAATAATAATAATAATAATAATAATAATAATAATAATAATAATAATAATAATAATAATAATAATAATAATAATAATCCTTTCTTTTAAAACATATAGCCTTATGGAGAACATTGTGCTTATTTGTGTCAATAAAAAAAACAGTATACGGCGCACAACTCTCCTGAAAGATTTGAAAATTAGAAATGTATTTTTTTACAGATAGATAAACAGATAACTTGATTTGCTTTTATAATTTAAAGTCAGTTTGAAAGTTCGTTGAGTCAAACAGATATCATAAAATACCTACCGACGACACTAGCACTCTCAAAACCAACCTATTTCGACACTGTAAAAAGTTGTCAGTTTGGCGTTTTTATGCAAATCGTTGCATTCGAAATACTGTATTCACTTAATTACTTTAAGGATTTCAGATCTACACTAATTTTCAACAGTTTTCATCTATTTATGACATCAAGTATTATTATTGCCCCTTTGATGCTTTCAATGTGATTGTTTCGGGTGGATAATACCCAGGTTAAAATTATGGCCACACCCTCAACGCTATCTGTCCAGTATAAACATCAATTCAGAAATTTCTGAGCGAGGAGCTGTCCGATTGACTTTTTTCAGCAAATCGTGGCATTCATAATGATATTATTCCCTTGATCGCATTAAGGTATTTGGATTTACAGAAATTTTAAATCAGTTTCACCGATTAACAACATAAACTAATATTACTGCTAATATTACTGTCGGTTTTATGCCATCGATGTGATAATTATTGCCCTGGGAAATATTTAGTTAAACGTTATCGGCAGCAGCTTCTTATGGTTCACACTATTATGTTATGACGATCGACCCAATCAGCAAAGTCCGGTCCGCATTCGTGCACCGTCGCCAACCCGCCTGGTAGCATCGTCACAACACACCTTTCGACTAGATGCTCTGCCGTTTCGGGTTCTTGCCCACAGCGTGGACATATTGGACAGGAAGTTAGACCCCACTGATGTAACGCACCGGCCGTTAGGCAGCTCCTCGACCGAAGCCGATTCGCAGCTACCCAGTGTCTCCTCTTACTGGTATCAAATCCTGGCAACTTCTCACCAAGCTTAGAGGAGTGTAGGTCCCCGCCCCCACGAGGGATTGAATTCGTCCAAACCGACTTCCATCTCGTATGTGCAGCTCTGTCCGTAGTCAGGGATTCTGCGTACAAGGGTTGCCGGGACTTATTTCGGCTCGAAAAGGGGGCACCGTTCATTATGCGCATGAGAGGGGTATCCCCATTCACTCTCTCTTTGATCTTACTCAGCCAGTTTCCCGTAATGGTCTCCCTCCGGACATCGGGGGGCTGGATCGCTGCCATTACCGGGCCCCATTCTCTAGGGGTTGTTGCTAGCGTTCCCGACACTATGTGCATCGACTTGCGAAGTTTTACATCCACCTTCTCAACGTTTCTGCTTCTACCCCACACTGGAGCGCAATACTCCGCGGTGGAATAGCATAGTGCCAGGGCGGATGTTCTCAGGAGCGCTTGGCTAGCGCCCCAAGTCGATCCCGCCAGCTTCCTCAGAAGACTATTCCGCTTCTCTATCTTCCGGGCAACCCCTTCGAGATGAACCCGATAGGTAAGACTGCGGTCCAACGTCACCCCTAAATATTTTGGACGCGGCTCATATGGGAGTGGCTGGTCCCCGACTAGGACATTCAGTTTACGGGTGTGCCAACCACTGCATAAGTGAAATGCAGTGGCCACGGTTTTTGAAGTGTTCATCTTCAGGTACCACTTGTCAAAGTAGGATTTGAGTCTGGTGACGTCCTCGCTGAGTACGCTCTCGAGACGAGTCCACACTTTACTCTGAGTAACGAGTGCCCAGTCGTCTGCGTATCTCAGCCTCAGGGAGGAAGTGTTCGGCATATCGCTAATGTAAACGTTAAACAACATTGGCGCAAGTACCGACCCCTGAGGGACCCCATTCTTCAGTTTCCTAACTTTGCTCGTGACGTCTCCCAGCGCGACGTGGAATTGCTTTTCCCTTAAGATCGAAGAGAACAACTTCAAGGTCTTTTTGCACCTTATGATTTTTGCAAGTTTGAGCATTAACCCATCGCACCAGACCGTATCGTACGCCGCTGATAGGTCTATAAACACAGCACCTGTTTGCTGTTTTCTCTCGAACCCGTGCTCAATATGCTCTGTAAGGGCAATGACCTGCTCCATGGTGCACCTCCCTTCCCTGAAGCCTGCCTGATCAGGTGGCAGGGCAGCGTCTAGGACCGGCCCCCATCGGTTTAATAGAACACGCTCCAACAATTTGTAAAGACAGCTCAGCAGCGATATGGGTCTGTAACTGTCTGCCTCCTTCGCCGGCTTCCCTGGCTTCAGGATGGCAACTATCTTCGCATGCTTCCACACTTGTGGAAGCTTTCCGTTTGCAAGGATGTCAGACATTGCCTCTGCTAGCCAGGCCCGTGCCCTGGGGCCCAGATGCGTCACCATATCGGGATATACACCATCTATCCCAGCTGCTTTGCCGTTCTTCACTTCGCTAATGGCTGCACCCACTTCTCGGGGACTGAACGGGGCCGTCCAGTCCGACTCCTCCGCAGGTAGCGAGTCCAAAATCGTACGGTACGCCTTGCGGACACCGCGCTCAAAAACCTGATTAGGGACCCGCTTGCTACGGTTCTTAATATTCTTGGCAATTGTGTCTGCCTCGCATTCCGGTGCAGCCTTCGCGAAATTCCGATCTGGGTCCAATTTCTTTATCAAACGCCAAGCGTGGCGGCTGGAGTGTGTAAAGTCGAGACTTTCCACGGTCTCCTGCCACCGTTGCTTCCTTCCCTCTGCCAGAGACTGAAGTAGTCTATCGGCTGTGTCCTGGGACTGGGTCTGCTGGTACTCTCGGTACAGCTCTTCCGACTCTGCTGTCCAGCAAGGGGTGTAGAATTTCCGTTTGCCCCGTGGAATAGAGCGTTGAGCGCTCTTAACCAGTAGCCTACTAAATCTGGTTATATTCTTGGACTTGGGAGGAATGGCAGGGCAGACCTGCTCGATATAGGAACTGAATTCCTCCCAGTCAGCCCTCCTGAAATTCCATCTGCAAAGTGGGAGAGACTGCACCCTCGGTATTGTCACCCCAGCTGTGACAAGAACCGGCCTGTGCTGGCTATGCGGAAAGTCCCCGAGGACTGTCCGCTTCACCTGCAGCGGTTCACCGTTCGCGCCTTTCGTTACGAGGGTGAGGTCTGGAGTATACTCCTTCTTATGGCGGGTACCCCGGAAGGTACCCTTGGCTGTAGGATCGTACACTAGGTGTAGATCATTACAGTCCATCCATGAGCGGAGTTGTCTTCCTGCCTCGTTGCAGTCTCGGTAGCCCCATTCGTGATGGTGGCTATTAAAGTCTCCCAGACAGATGGAAGGATGGCTGACCACCGGTACCGGTGGTGTAGTCCAAGTCGCTCTAGGTGGTTTGTAAATATTATGCAAACACAGTCCACCTACTTCCACGGAAATTCGGTTCACCCCATTGCTGTCCGTTACGCTCTCAATGACCCTTACCTTCGATGGCTCTTTAGCGTAAACGCTAACCCCTCCTTTGAGTCTTGAGGTGTCCTCGCGTTGGACCACCGTATAGCCTGGGATCTGGAATCGGGAAGATTGCGCGCCTGAATAAAGGTGGGTCTCCTGTAAAAGGAGGATATCTACGCAATGAACGGCCAATAGCTTTGATAAAAGCTCATTTTTTGCCATACTCTGGCTCTCGACGTTCAGGGACAATATACGCGTCAGCTCGCCATCCCCGCCGTCGCATTTTCCGATCGGCAGGCCGCGAATCGATTGATGCATGGGACGTTTGCTTTTTTCTCGGACGTGCCGACGACCCTGGCGACACGAACGCGGTATTATTTGGCTAGGCGGCAGACCGCTTCGCCATTGACGGGACTGATTGGGACTCGACATAAGGATAATAGTGTGGCGCCCGGGATAGGGCTGCTATTCGGGCACCGGGTTTGGATCAAATTTAGTCACACACCGGGGCGAGCAGCTCATGTGGCTCGTTGGCTCGATACCCGGGATGGTCTCGTGACGGTCGACCGGGGTTTACACCTTTGCCCTCCCGTGTGCCTCAAGCCCCCTCACCAACTGCAAGGTAAAGATCCACGAGGGGGAACGTTATCGGCAAACTGTCAATGGGAGCGATCTATATTCATGTTTTCGTCCAACCTATTCATCGATCACATGAATTTTTGCTGTACAACGATTGGAGTTTTCTCAGTGTATCTAAACATGTTGCTTTGTTTATGAACGTTGTAAACATACCCATGTATCATGCTGAGCAAAATGACCAATTGTCACGTTGGTTATTCTTAAAATGTGAACACTTTTCACCATGTGGGTCATTTTGAGCACACTTTGCAATGTGACCAATGCCCTCGAGCACATGGAAATGTAATATAGATCATACCCATTGTATATGTCGAGCTTCTGGCCCGAACAAACCAAAAATAGACATATTATTATGATGGAATACTTGATACTGTTCGCGTCTGCTTCAGATTTTCATTTGACCTCAGGATTAAAGTGGTCAAGACACCAATTTTCTTTCATGTAAGTATAGATCAGTGTATATTACTTAGTTTTGAATTATGGGCAAACTCAATTTTACCAATCAACAATCAAAACATGATCACCAGAGTACTGTACTATTGTACCGTAAGGTAAGTTCTCGATCCCAGGATCAGGGAGACATTCCGAAAGCTCCTACATCCCCAGTATTCTTTCAATTTGTATTTTCTCCATTGATCTTTTGTCAGGCGTTTATTTATTCAATTTGTCATCATATGGAAGCATTTTAAAAACTCTAGAACAAACCTTGATAGATTTGTGAAAGATTTTGATTTCCCAATTTGACTATTGCTTTGATTCTTGGCCGCCGTTTTGATTTGTGAAGTATTGAAAAGTAGTGCAAAGCAGTCCGAGGTTTTTTTTTCCTATTAAGGTTAGCTCGAGATCGGAGGATTTTTTTCTATTAGGGTTAGCCATAAGTCTTAGCAAAAGTGCTAGGGTGTTTGTTTTTCCTATTAGGGTTAGTTAAAAGTACTAGGTTTTATTTTTCCTTTAGGTCAGTTGGGGGAATATTATTTGAGTTGTTTCCCTTTGTTGAAGCTTTCGGAAAGCCTCCCCAGGATCGTCTTTCAACCTTGCTCACGTCTGCTACTTCAGGTTTATTTTTGCAGTTGGTTTTCTTACCACAACCTGTTTTCACACACGGACTACTGTGTGTTTCTGTGTCACGGGTCAGAGGCTATAGTGGCTTACACTTCATGTTCGGAAACACATAAAAATCAACAGAGGATTTATCAAGTTACACAGACAACGTTGTTTACCAATCTGCCCTCATTAAATGATGGTGGGTACAATATCGAATGAAAATAGTTCTTTCCTCGCGAAAGCGCGGATTTTTACTTGTAATAATAATAATAATAATAATAATAATAATAATAATAATAATAATAATAATAATAATAATAATAAAAATGATAATAATAATGATAATAAAAATCATCATCATCATCATCATCACCATCATCATCATCATCATCATCATCATCATCACCATCATCATCGTCATCATCATCATCATCATCATTTTGATAAACTTAATGATAAAGAGGTCAGTTTGATAAATCAGTAATTTGATAAAGCGGAGATATTGTATAAAATTAATATCCCTGCCCTATCGTTTTTCTGTTGATCAAAACTTTGCCTACAATATCATACAGAATGGAACATCAATAATAATGTTTCATTTTTTTTCATTTGTTTAACTGGCTTGACAACTAAACTATTGATAGAATGAAGTTGACGTCACTTGTTTTTTTGCCATCCATGTTTATGAGTAAATCTCACTAAAATGTATTAACTGGACTATAATAAAGGGAAAAACGCTTTTACAGACATGCCTTTGTTTTAGTACTTGTAAAGAAAATCTGCAAGGCGATGTTTCATCTCTGCAAATCTTTGTATAATTTGCTTGCTGAAATATAGGAATGGCATCTATTTCGGCTTTGTGAATTGACAAAATCAGCAGAGAATTCAACCGCTCCTGTTTCATTATTTCTTTTAACAGATAAACTAACGGAATAGTCAATTTGAGTAGCTATATTTACAGTTAAAAAACCTCTATACCGATCGGCATTTGTAAGATGAGTCTCAGTATTTTTATGTTTTTTTTTAGCGCTCTGATGGAACTGATTAAGGTCAGTATAGCCTATATAGATAGTATGCACTTGGCTAAGAAGCTCACACCATTGCCATCCGGAAGTATAACGGACCAACCAACACAAAACTATGTGTAACCATGATCTTTTATATTATGGTTAATACAGTTTAGTGAGAATTGCTCATAAACGCGGATGGCAAAAAATAATAACAAAGACCTTAGTGACGTCATCTTCGTTCTATCTATAGATGTCCATGATGAGTCAAGTGATTGTTGCATCTGTAAATAATAGACAATAACAACAAATGAAACGTTTAAAAAATAAACAACTAACCGAGAGCCATTCATGTCTACCAGTGGCGTGGGGCCATTGGATCGAATGGTGCCAGGCACCATCCAATTTTAAAAAAAAAATCATTAACAGCATAATTTAATTAAAAATAAAACTGAGAAATTTTAACTCCATTGTCTTTCGCCAACTCTCCAACAACATACTGCCTTTTTAGTCTCCGCTCTATTCAAGATTCCGAATCACGCACTGCGCCGACTCGTGTGTTGGTGACATCACTGCGCGGGTTAGTGACGGAATCAACACCGTGGTGCAAAGCAATCCAAGCTCCAGTTAATGCTCTATCCTTTAGTATCGCTACAGCTGATTGAGCGATAAACTGGGTCGAATTGTACTATCTTCAAATAGCGGAAAACCCCTCGACTTGTGCCAGGATCTGAGAGCTCCACCGTCGGACTGGGGGGATGGCCAATGTTACACCATTTACGTCATAATTAGGGTAACTTCGGCCATCCAAAATATTACATTAACTGTCAAAAACACTCATCATTGTCAAGTTTATTTGTAAGCAGCAAAGAAAAACAACATAAAACTTAAAAATATGACATATCAAAATCCCCCCACCTCTTTTTCACGATGATTGAATAAAGTAATTCTTTGCAACGAAGCATTGTGGACGAATTTACTAACATTTTTCTTCCTTGTAGTGCCGAGTTGATGGTTACGTGTGTATGAGTGTTTATTTGTGTGTGTGTCTCTGTGTGTATGTGTGTGTTTGTGCGTGTGTATTTGTGTCAGTCAGAGAAAGAAAGCGAAGATTGTCAACAGTTATATTTTGGTGTGTTTTTAGATTTCTTAAGTACTTAATTGGAGTGATTTTTTCTTTGTGATGCTTTAAGATTTGAATCTACCTTTTATTTGTGCAATCATTAATCGTATTCCACTGAGTTCCATTATTTGAGATATACTTTGAAGTTTTGTTTTGTTAAACAATGAATTGCAATGAATCAAGTTGACTCTTTACTTCACCGACCGTTTGGGAGATTGACACTAGATGACATATTAGAAATAAAAAGAATAGTTCCTCACCAACCAACTGATTTTGCATTAACAGAGGTGTGGAAATCTCGAAAACGTTCTTTTTCAGTGACATGGTATGACAGACATGAATGGCTCACAGTTAGTTTTTAAAAAAACAAACGTTTCTTTTGTTTTTATTGTCTACTTTTTACAGATACAACAAACACTGACAAATCATATAGTGACCTTAACCACTTCCATCGTATTTCTTGACCTCCTGATCGTTGTTTTAGCATCCTTAATAGAGTGAAAAATTTCTTGCGAAATTCAATGACACAGGAGCGGTTAAATTCGTTAATGATTTTGTCAATTCACAAAGCTGAAATAGATGCCATTCCAGATTTCAATAAACAAATTATAAAAAGATTTGCAGAGATGAAACATCGCCGTGCAGATTTTCTTTACAAGTACTAAACTCTTTTGATTTACATTTATCACATATTGATTGCATTATCTATCAAATCCAATCCTTTAAATGGTGGACAAAGAATAATTACAAAGACCTTTTCACACGGGACTTGTATCTCAGTGTTGTGGCTTGTTGCTTTCATGAATTATTTGTTTTTGTGAGTTTTGTACACTCGTAGAAACCATCGACCCTCCCCCAACCTTCCAAAAAAAGAGAGTTTTTAACATGTGCTCTCTCCTCTTAATCGTGTTCACTGTTTTACATTTTTTTTTCTTCTTCTAATCATGGCACCACCATATGCCGTCAATACGCCACGCCGCTGATGTCTACCATGTCACTGAAAACGAGCGTTTTCGAACTTCAACACCCGGGATAATGGGAGCGATCTAAATTCATGTTTTCGTCCAACCAAGTCATCAATCACACCCTTTGTTGCTGTCCAATGACTGGATATTTCTTCAGAAATGTAACCACACTGTTTTGTTTATGAAAGTTGTAAACATACCCATGCGTCAAGCTGAACAAAATGACCAATCGTAATGTTAGATATTTCAAAAACTGAATACTTTTCACAATGTGGGTCACTTTGAGCACATATTCCAATGCGACCAAGCACATGGACATGTAATACTTATCATGCCCATCCAAAACCAGTTAGTTGGTGAGGTCTTATCTTTTTATTTCTTATTATAATTTGTCATTCAGTGTCAACCTACCGAACGTCGGTGAAGTAAAGAGTCGATTTGATTCATTGCAATACATTGCTGTTGAAAATAATAATTTAAAAAAAACCCCAGCAACTTTGAAGTAAATCACAATGGAAATCAATGAATACGATTAAAGATAACACGTTATTAATCAAATCAAAGGTAAATTCAGATCTTATAAACATCACAAAGAAAAAACCCCCACCCATTCAACAACATACAAGGGATAACTGTTGACCGTCTTCGCTTTCTTTCTCAGACAGAAATACACACACACAAACACACACACACACAAACACATACCTACACACACAATACACACACAGCCATCAGCCTGGGATTACAAGTTAGAAACATGTTGCTTAGTTCGTTCACAATGCTTCGTTTACATTGAATTAATACGTATATTCAATAATCGTGATAAAGAGAGGAAAAGTATTTTAATGCGCATCATTTAGTTTTATGTTGTTTCTCTTTGCTGCTTACAAATAAACTTGACAATAATCAGTGTTTTTGACCTTTGACTTTGATGTAATGACTTGGACGGCCGAGTTTACTCTATGGTGACGTAAATGGCGTTACATCGGCGCATCCCGCAGTCCAATGATGGAGCTTACAGATCCCGGCACCTCTCGATGGCTTTATAGTTACATTTAAATTTGGTATAATTCGACCGAGTTTCTCACTTAACTCTCTCCTTACCAGCTATTTTCAGGATTTTTCCCAAAAGTTCACACCCAATTAACACAAAAATAGATTTTTTTATCACTCAAACACAATAGCAGTAAAGTTCTTGCCGTAAGTAATTTCTTTAGCAAAACATGCTCTACAACACACTGTTCATTTTCTTTAAATTTTATGATGTACAAAAGAAATTTCAATAAGAAAGATGTTGGTTGTATCGTAACGAATGTGACGATTTTCCTACAGTTGGTATGGAGAGGGTTAAGGGGGGACTTCTAGTAAAAAATTCATTTTGATTGTAATGCTAATATTGCTATTCTCTTGTTATATTTAGGTTGTATGATGTCTAATTTGATGGTTATTCTGCTGGTGCGATACTAATGAATACAACATAAGAAGGAACTATGCATGTTTTGCTCCTCAGCACAGCTCGTATGTGGCTCGCAGTGAGTGAAAAAGAGAGGTCGCTAAGTGGCTTCTACAGTCGTGACATCACTTCCCTCGTAATGACGGACAGTAATTTAGTAATTGGGTCTAAACTATCGGAACAATGGCGGACGCTCTAATGAAATATTTCTCCGACGAGCATAAAAGTGTGTCCAGAGGAGAAAAACATTATAAATATGATCATTTTTTGACTTTTATACATTCTGATCACATGGCATAAGTAAATGGCCAGCATGAAGAATAAAAAGTATCAATTTTCTTTGTTTCGAACCACGCTGCTCGCTGTTGCTGGACGACGTGACATCAGACTATTGAATCCAATTCGCGCAGCGATGTCACTGTCACTATCTTGATCGTCGGAAAAATTCGTGAATCCGAGTAGTTCGCGTAGTAACTGAAAAGGAAAGTATGTTTCGGGTTGTTGGAAAAAGGTGTGTAGTTGTTTATTTTCTCAGGTTTAAGTTTATTTATAGCATGCTGTATTTTTTTTTTTTTTTGGTTATAAATTGACGCGGTGCTTGACGCCATACGATGCAATGGTGCATTTAGTATTGCCAGATCAATCCTTGTTGTAAATCTTACAATATCTTCGCCTTCTTCAATTCTGCTGCAATACCCATACCTTTCCAACCATT
>NC_088372.1:24991004-25003504 GCF_034508935.2 Berghia stephanieae | reverse complement strand
AAAAAAAAAAAAAAAAAAAAAAATGCAGGTTTCTAATATTCTATATCCCACAAAACAACAAATACATGCAACCTATTTAATAAAATATCCCCGCGGAATTACGCAATTTCAAAGACAAAATTATGTAAAATTACGGGACAAAAAAATGGTAAATAATTTTGCCAGAAATCACGCAGATTTGGAAATATCTAGGCACACAGTTGGGAAAACAAAATTACAATAAAAAATTTCTGTCAATTAAATTTTTATGATAAAGAAAACTCAAAGCTTTCAGGGTTGCCTGGCTCAAACTTCTTCATCACCGCGGGGAACGCAAATTTCGCAATTAAAAAAAAAAAATCAAAGAATATGTCAAAATTCTGAAAAACGTGCAGATTTTGCGATTGCAATCCAAATCAGAAAAATTATCCATAATTTTGCGGCCGCAAGCCGTGCAAAAAAAAAAAAAACAAACAAAAAAACAACAAAAAAAAAAAAAAACAAAAAAACAAAACAAAAAGAAAACAACAACAAACAAAAAGTGTGTTTATAACCCAAATAAACGTGATTTGATTAAAGATTATTACATGACAACTTCGTGAAAATCCTTAATTTAAAAATAAATGTGTTTCTAACCCAAAGAAACGTGATTTGATTAAAGATTATCACTTGACTACTTCGTGGAAATCCTTAAATTTAAAAAAGTGTGTTTATAAATTATAACCCAAATAAAGTTGATTTGATTATAAAACGTTGAAGAAAAGGAGTTTATTTCTTAAACTTTTGCGGCTATGTGTCTTGTGGTATGACGCACAACTTCAGATCGGAAGGTCCCGAGTTCGAGTCTCGCTGTGAGTGGTACATAGTTGAGTCGTTGGAAAAGGCTATTTACTTACATTCTCACATCGTACTCAGGTGTAAAATGAGTACCTGGTCGTTAACAGGTGGTCTCTGTTGGACAAAAAAAATGTAATATTGCCGAACAGGCGTCATGTCTCGTCTTACATGGTAAGTGTTGCTGGGATCACCTGTAAATCACTTTGCGCATTTTGAGTTGATATTGCGCTATATAAATGCTCATTTTAAGATATATCTTTTTTACATCAAAATTTTAAAACAAATGTTCATTGTCTGATCATTTGAACTTGCCACTGAATTTCCTGCAGTCATCTCATTCACTTGCAGTCCAGTTTTTTTTCTGATCTCCCTGTCCGTCCACCCAGCAGTGATTGGTTTGCTGGGTCTGTTAGATCTGGCGTAAAGTACTAGCGTCCCATCAGAAGGGTAGCAAGCAATTGCTATTGTCTGTTTCACGCTATAGAAACTAGGATCATATCCACCTCTGTGGGCCTAAAGGATTACATTCTCAAATAATACCGAAATCATATAGCGAGTCACAATAATCGCACTGAATGTGTAACATAATCTTTTTAATATATATATATATATATATATATATATATATATATATATATATATATATATATATATATATAAACCAAAAAAAAAAACAAAAAAAACTAAGAGTAATGATAATAATATTAAGAAGAAAACGAATGTCAAGGCCATGTATAAATGACCTCCTAAGACACGGAGAAAGGTCATTGGCTCCCGCATGAAATCCAATCTCTTGAATTTTGAACATTTTCTTTGTTGACTTAAGATGTCCTCAGGTGGTTTTGCTGGTCTTTGTAATACGTCTTTTGTAATCCCCCCCCCCCCACCCAAGTTGAAGGTCATTTGAGGACATCACTACTGCCGTACACGGGAAAAGAAAAAAAAATCAAACATAAAAAACAAAACAAAAGAAAACCCAAAACATAAGAAAAAAAACCCACAAAAAAAAAACAAAAACAAAAACAAAAACAAAAAAAACAACAAAAAAACAAAAACAAAAACAAAAAAAAAACAACAAAAAAAAAACAAAACAAAAAAAAACAAAAACAAACAAACAAATAAAAACACGTATTTAAAATTTGGGCCAGAAACTTGTCCTTCGAATACTAATCGATATATATGACCTTCATCTTGGCAAAATCTCTCAAACCTGGGACTTGACAAAGTTAAATATGCTAATTTATTTTTTTTAAAAAAGAAAAAAAAATTTGAGCTTTTATATAGCGCGATTTCCACTAAACGTCTAGACGTGGTCAAATCGCTTTACAAGAGGTCCCTGAAAAACAGAAACATTTAACATGTAGGACGTAACATGACCCCTGTTAGGCGATACTAATTTTTGTTTTCGGACAGAGACAACGTTCTTAACGGCCAGGATTTAATTTTACACCCGAGTACGGTGAGAGAATGTGAGTAAAGAGCCGTTTCAAAGGACACAGCTACGCGCCGAGCGAGGCTCGAACCCAGGACCTTCCGATCCGAAAGCGAGTGTCGTACCACTAGACCACATAACTAAGTCAATAGTTAATTTCTAGTCGTTATCATGGAGAATAGATTTGATTTCTTACTTTCCAAAAACTCAATAATTGTGCATTTCTTTTGTATTTTGATTCTATATTCAGACTTATCCAAGTCATCCCGACATCATACCGTTTTGAGCCGTTGGGTCACAAATATGAAATTTACGTAAATTGTTTATGTTTTATTTAGACTTAATTTGGAAAGAAGGAAAGCAATTAACGTCACTCAGTTCTTTCTTATCGTATTTAGACAGCCATTTTGAAAAAAAAAATAATTATTTCTCAATAAATGAAACAAAATCGGACAATTAACGCTCAGAGTGACACACAGCTAGCTTTGTGGGTTGCCGCGACGTATCCGACTGGCGGATGTTGTGAGTATTTTGCCTATTCGCAAAGCATTTAATATTTTATTAACCTGATCGTGATGTGAGTCTGACATTTCTGCTAACTTTAACCTTCCCCTTCTCCTCACCAGCAATTCAATGAGAACATCGTCATATTCAATACGAATACAATACTTCCAAGACTGATGCCATTGAGAGCACTAACAGTCCTTCCTATAGATGGTGTGCGCTTGACTAAGAAGCTCACAACATTGCCATCCGGAAGTATAATGGACCAACACACATAAATGTGTGCACCCATGAACGTTTATAATCTGGTTAATACAGTTAAGTGAGAATTACTCATAAGCGCAGATGGCAAAAAAAAAAAAAAAAAAAAAAAAAAAAAAAAAATCAACAAAGAAACAAAAACAAAAACAACAACAAAAAACAAAAAAAAAAACAAAAAAAAAAACAAAAAAACAAACAAAAAAAAAAAAAACAACAACAAAAAACCAAAGACCTGAGTGACGTCAACTTCGAACTATCTATATTAACCCTCTCCTTTCCAGTTATTTTCAGATTTTCCCCAAAACTTCACACCCAACTAACACAAAAATATATTTTATCACTCTGACATAGAGAGGGCTAATAGGAGTAAAATTCTTGTCAGAAATCATTTCTTTAACATAACATGCTCTACAACACACTGTTCATTTTCTTTAAATTTCACGATGTGCAAAATAAATTTGAATAAGAATAAGGTTGGTTGTATTGTAACGAATGTGAGGATTTTCCTATATTTGGTAAGGAGAGAGTTAAAGACATTCTAAAAATGTATGTCCCCAATAGAAACTTGAGGTCAAGCAATGACCAATCCATCCTTGTCAAACCTAAGACCTTGCGTAAAATAGGTGAACAATCTTTTCAATTTTAGCCCTCCCCCCCCCCCTTTTTTTTTTGGAACTCTCTCCCATCACACGTGAGATGCCCAGATTCGTTGACAACTTTCAAATCTCGCTTTAAGTTTTATCTTTTTACGTCATGAGTTGGAATACTATTATCATATTTTCTTGTTGTTAAATTGAATTCGTATCACTTCTCCTTCAACACTTGTCTTACTGTAAAATGTATATATCACTGTAAAGCGCTTAGAGTTAGAAAGATCGTAGTTGACGTCAAGCTGGCCTTTGTTATTGTTTTTTGCCATCCGCGTTTATGATTTATTCTCACTAAACAGACTATAAACGTTCAAGGTTACACATAAATTTGTGTGTTGGTCCGTTATACTTCCGGATGGCAATGTTGTGAGTTTCTTAGTCAAGCGCATACTATCTATAAAGCCATTTATTATTATTATTATTATTATTATTATTATTATTATTATTATTATTATTATTATTATTATTATTATTTCTTGTGTCCAACAAAATTTGAATGGAGAAAGCGGTGGGGGCTGCTGGAAACCTGGGATCGTGAAAATGCTATGGAAAGAGTGATAATGGAGAGGCTTCGGAAGGGCACAATACAGGCAATGGGCGCTTCGGATACAAACCCTTCGTCAGCACAACAATAAACGAATGAACGTGGGAAGCAAATAAAGTTAATTAAAATGGAGTATAACTTGTATCGTGCGGCTATGTGTTCTTGTGGTATGACACTCGCCTTCGGATCGGAAGGTCCTGGGTTCGAGTACCGAAAGTGATTAGTTGAGTCCTTGGAAAAGGCTCTTTACTCAAATCATCTCACCGTACTCAGGTGTAAAATACGTACCTGGCCGTTAAATAACGTTGTCTGTCGGAAAAAAACCCTTATGATATCGCCTAACAGGCGTCATGTCTCTTTCTACATGTTACATGTTGCTGTTGGTCAGGAGCTCCTTGTTTATTGCGCTATATGAAAGCTCACTTTTTTTTTTAATCTCATTGCTGGTTTGAGTGTGGAGCGCCGCAAAGTGAGCGAAGGCGAGGTGACTTGCTCAAGGCCACACAACGAATCGGGTAGTCGAACTCGTTACCTTTTTGGGTACCATGCAAGGACCATACCGCTGAGCCACGCTGCCCCCTTATTTCCCATGATAAGTTATACTTTATCATTTTTCACTCTTTTAAAGTTTCTACAAAACACCGTTCTGAGACGGTCGGTCACATAAAAGATCTGTTTTCTCATAATTCGCCAGGTCTGAATTTCCGGTTCAACTTGAAAGCCGACAAGCTCGAACCAGACCAAGTTCATATCAGCCCAAACCAGATGAATCTGGCCTCAACCACCCCTTCAATTACGATTAATTTGTTGAGCTAAAACGACAACACACTTTTTGTAAAAAAAACATTGGCCATAAAAACAATTATTTGAAATATCGATCGATTAAAATCTCCCATATCTAATCAAAAACTCTTAAACCTGACGCTTTCAGGAAATCTTGATGGAAGGTGCAGGTTTGGTTAATTTTTGAGACGAAGAGGGCCATTTTAATTGATTGATCTTTATTGATGGGCGAGTCTTGTTGCCAACATTTGAAAAAATGTATTTTTTTTTCTTCAGACACTGGCACATGATCTGTTAATCATAGGAACCTGGAGGTTTTCTTTGTTATTGTTTACATTATGACGTTTTCTCCCATGCCAGAAAGTTTTGTTTGTAATCAGTAAAATGTATTTATTTGTATTGAAAAGTAAAGTACTCCTTCAGAGCCGGAGTGTATCCCGGTTTCTATAACGTGAAACTTGCCTACTATCCTTTGGATAGGACGCTAGTCTAGGAGAAGGAAGAGGAGGAGGAGGAAGAGGAGGACGAAGGAGGGGAACAGTAGGAAGAAAGAGGAGAGGAAGAGAATGATGAGAAGCAGGCCGAGGAGATAAAAAAGGGAATAACCAGGAGGAGGAGGAGGAGGAGGAGGAGGAGGAGGAGGAGGAGGAGGAGGAGGAGGAGGAGGAGGAGGAATCTGAGTTTTTAGGTGGTAAAGGAGGGGAGCAGAAAAAGAGGAGGCGGAGGAGGAGGGAGGGGAGGGGGGGGGGGGGGGGGGAGGAAGAGGGGAGGAGGAGAAAAAAGGATGAGAACGGAGATCGTAGTGAAAGAAAAATGCATAAATAATAGCATTACTTTTAAAAACGAACCATACATCGTATTTTATATCGTACTCTTGAAGTTCTATTACCAGAGTAAGCTTTATAATGGTATGATATCGTTTTTAGATTATTGGTCAATAATAATAATGCAATTGATACTGCTAAAGTAGTAGTAGTAGTAGTAGTAGTAGTAGTAGTAGTAGTAGTAGTAGTAGTAGTAGTAGAAGTAGTAGTAGTAGTAGTAGTAGTAGTAGTAGTAGTAGTAGTAGTTGTAGTGGTAGTAGTAGTAGTAGTAGTAGTAGTAGTAGTAGTAGTAGTAGTAGTAGTAGTAGTAGTTGTAGTAGTAGTAGTAGTAGTAGTAGTAGTAGTAGTAGTAGTAGTAGCAGAAGTAGCAGTAGAAGTAGTAGTAGCAGTACTAGTAGTAGCACTAGTAGTTGTAGTAGTAGTAGTAGTAGTAGTAGTAGTAGTAGTAGTAGTAGTAGTAGTAGTACTAGTAGTAGTAATAATAATACTAGTAGTAGTAGTAGTAGTAGTAGTAGTAGTAGTAGTAGTAGTAGTAGTAGTAGTGGTAGTAGTAGTAGTAGTAGTAGTAGTAGTAGTAGCAGCAGCAGCAGCAACGAAACGAACATAGATTAAAACGTTAGCCACAAAAACGCCAAGGTGGCAAATGCGGTTCAACTGGTGTCAAATCTTTTCACTCCAAGATCGTACGATAGCCCGGATGGTCGAGGTGGTCTCACAATAAAGACAACACAAATAGCCTGCTCTGACAAATCACCAATTTTATATTGTGGCTCGGAAACGTTGTCGTCATCAAATGATCGAAAAAATATATTCCAAGACCTGCCAACTTCTAGGACATATTCGTAGAAATACGAAAATAAATTTGGGCTCCAATTTAAGAACTTCATGAGCATCTGTAAACATTAAAATTTATTGAAAAGTAGTTTTGATGGCCGAGTGCAGAATTTTAAGGCTTTTGAAAAATAATAAAAAAAAATAAAATAATAAAGTAAAATTCCCTTTATTCATCCCATATAGGAATTTTTTTTCTCTAAGGTTGATTCCAAGGGAAGACTGGAATAACACAAGCATCAGCAGCAGGGCAGCGCCGCAAATTGAGCTAGCGCGAGGTGACTTGCTCAAGGCCACACAACACAGCGGCGGGTGATCGAACTCCGTACCTTCCGGGTACGATGCAAAGACAAGGGAAAATTGGTCATCTATAATGTTACCTTTTGCGTTTTCTACCTGTATCTAGAGTAAAACTCCGAATTTTTATATGTTCAATTTTTTTTTTATTTCTTGTTTTGCGATGTTCGCCACAAAATACTCCAATCATAAATTAATTTAGAAAGAATTCGTTTTCAACACACACAAAAAAAACGACCGTTTGACTCTGCCTTCATGCCACTATTGCTAAATCTCTATTTCGATATTTATTTTTAACAAGCGATGGACGGGCCATCCATATTGATGAATTTGTGAATGTATTGTTATGTGGCCTTGTGGTGTGACACTCGCTTATGGATTGGAAGGTCCTAGGTTCAAGCCCACTCGGCGCATAGTTGAGTCCTTGGAAAAGGCTCATTTATCACAATATCTCACCGTACTCATGTGTAAAATGAGTACCCGACCGTTATTAGCGTTCTCGCTATCCGAAAAAAAACGTATTATCTATCGCCTGATATGCGTCATGTCATATCCTATATGTTAAGTGCTGCTGTTGGCCTTGTAAAGCGCTTTGAATACGTTTAGTGGATACTGCGCTATATAAAGTGTCAAGCTTAGCTCAAGTCAATATGTGAAGATAAAGATTTTCCGGACAAACTTAGAATAAATCGTTTCGTCAGTGTCAAGTTGTCAAGCCTTGTATTGTGATTTTCAATTCACTCCAAGGAATGCTCTCACGTTAGAATTATAAAGGATGGTGCCCTCTGTGAGTGCTGCCAATGTGTGAGTTTTTAGTATGTGAAAAAGGTGAATTTAAGCTTCAGAGTCATTTGGAGTTGATTCCGGTTTTTATCGTGTGAAGTGGACCACCGGAATTGCTTGCTACTCTTAGGATAGGACGCTGGTCTATCGCTAAATACTTTCAGCCAGATTTAAGAGACACAGCAACCCAGCCACTGCTGGATGGACCTTGAGGTCAGATAAGAAATCTCGAATTATCCCCGGATTGATATCAGTCCTGTACCTGTGGTCAGAGCACTTTACATGGGCCAACAGGAACGTTCAACATTTAGGACTGGACATGACACCTGTTTGGCGATAATACATTCTTTTCGGACAGAGACATTGCTGTTTTTACACATGAGTACGGTGAGAGACTGTGAGTACAGAGCCTTCTCCAAGGACTCAATTATGCGCCGAGCTAGGCTCGAACCCAGGACCATCCGATTTATTTAGATGTCATCGTTCAATAAATTGCAGCTTACAGGGAGCTCTAACGTTGCTGAATTATCCAGGAAAATGTCCTACACCGACGTACACTTATTTGCCGGTCTGATGGCCAATTCCTTATAGGCTCATTGTTGTAATGGGAATCTAAAAAAAAACAACAAACAACCAAACAAACAAAAAACAAAACAAAATAAAAAAAAAAAAAAAAAACGCCCATAAATGGGTTCGGATGGCAGGCCTGCATATATTATGTATACGCCGTTCGACACCTTCTTCTTCTTCTTCTTCTTCTTCTTCTTCTTCTTCTTCTTCTACTTCTTCTTCTTCTTCTTCTTCTTCTTCTTCTTCAAGTACCAAGTCTGTGCCAGACATAGGTTATCATGGTACGCCATTCATCTCTCTGATCAGATAACCTCAGAAAACTAATATTACTCTTCTCTTTCTTTGTCACCCAGCTGTTCAAACTGTTCAAATATGTTTTTCTTGGTCTACCTTTACTCTTTTTACCTTCTATCTTTCATGTGAGTGCAAGATGTTCAATACATTTATGTCGATTTAGGTGCCCTAAAAATTGCATTTGTCTTTTTCTTCTTGTAAGAATTAATAACCTTTTAGTATCAGCTTGCTCTAATACTTCGACACCAATGCCATATATTTTCTCCACCAATGTTCAAATTCGATAAGTTGGCGTATTGTAATCAGTAATCTCCTCATGCAGGAAGTGAACCGTATCCAAAACCAAAACAAGAAAGCTGTTTTGGAAAAAAAAATGAAATCATCCGATGTGGGCGGAGCTAAGCATGGCACTATTTAGCAGTGACCTAGATACAGGGTATAAATACGCGTGTCTTCATTGAGAACGCCAATCCATTGCGTCATCACAACACAAGACTTCACAAGAGCGTTCCGCTCCGAAGATTCTCTTTTCCAGAAACAGACCGAGCGACCTAGAAAATAGTAAGTAGAAAGTTGCCCGTTTATTTCCGACTTAAAGATTAATATTATTCTATACACAATCTATTCAGATTACTTTCAAGAATTATATATATATATATATATATATATATATATATATATATATTATATATATATATATATATATATATAATATATAAATAATAATAAAGTAGCCTTTACGTTCATTCGTCCGTGAAATAGACAATAGCAATTCCTTGCTACCGTTTGGATAAGGCGCTAGTCTATCGCAAAGTATTTTCCACAAAATCTTACAGACCCAGCTACCCAATAACTGTTGGGTAGACAGGGCGGTCACGAAAAATAAATTGCACTTCGCCCGGGATCGAACTCGGTGTCTTTGTGTGTTCAGATGGTGATCTACCAACTGAGCAATCGGGGCCACCTTTATATCAAATAATGACAAAGTAAATATTAGCTTTTCTTAACGATGTACCGACTAAATTTTCTTAAAAGACCTTTTTCAAAAGTCTCTATCACTAATCAAATACATTTGTAGACATATAAAATAAGATATAGGCCTTATATGTGCGGCTATGTGGTCTTGTGGTATGTCACTCGCTTTCTGATCAGAAGGTCCTGGGTTCGAGCCTCGCTCAGCGCATAGTTGAGTTCTTTGAAAAAAACTTTTTACTCACTTTCCCCCACCGTACTCATGTGAAAAAATGAATACCTGACAGTTAACAACGTTGTCTTTGTCGGAAAAAAACAACATTGTAACATCTCCTAATAGGCGTGATGTCTCGTTCCACTTGTTAAGTTGTTATTTGTCAGGGAGCCCTTGTAAAGCCCCATGAGTACATTTAGTGAATATTGCGCTTATTAAAAGCTCAAGTTAAAAAAAAAAAAACGGGGCAGCGAGGCTCAGCGGCACGGTTTTTGCTTCATACCGAGTTAGAATACCCGCTGCGTTCTGTGGCCTTGAGGAAGTCACCACGCCTTAGCTCAGTTTGCGGCGCAGCACTGCGGCTGGCACCTGGGTTATTCGAGTCTTCCCTTGGAATAGACCTTAATTGCCCTATGGGATGAATAAAGGGAATTTTATTCATCCTATAGGGAATTTTAAATTATTTTAAAAATATTTATTATTTATTATATATTATTATATATAATTATTTATATGTTTATTTTTATTCCATTTTTCTTTTTGGTATTTATAAGTTGAATTCTAAACTCTTTATCTAAAGACATATTAAGCATTGTGGCATAGTCTCTGGTCTTCGATTTAATGTCAAAAGGTATAAAGTTCGAATTCCCACCGTAATTTGTGGCCATAATCATATCACCTCGTCCTAGATCACTTTGTGGCGCTGCATTGCGGCTGACGTCTGGCAGGAATTAAGCCTTCTTTTATGGCTATGTGGTCTAGTGGTATGACACTCACCGTCGGATCGGAAGGTCGTCGGTTCTAGTCCCGAGAAGTGGTATAGTTGAGTCCTTTGAATAGGCTCTCTATTCATATTCTCTCACTGTAATCAGTGTAAAATGAGTACCTGGTCGTTTATAGCGTTGTTTCTGTCCGAAAAAAAAGTGTAATATCGTCTTACAGGCCTCATGTCCCGTCCTACGTGTTACGTTGAAATAATTTATTTTTAGTTAAAAGGTTAAGGAAAGCCGACGTGCACGTATATGAAGGTCCGACATTGAAATCCACTTATGGGCCTAGTTTAATAGTGTTGTAATGAACAATATGTGTCATTTTTTGAAATTTTCATTACAATGAGCTCATCAGGAATTAGGTTATCAGACCTGCAAATCGGTGTACGTCGGGAAATTCATAGTCAGACATATATAAAAATAAATTCATTGCTGTGTGCGAAATGCATTTTTGAAAAAGATATATCTTAATTCATTCAACCCTAGCACCGACTATATCCGTAGTTTACCCGGTTACTTTTACCCCATGCCTATTTATTACATTTTTCCGAGTCAATTTATAGGCGTAGTAACAAAGCTAATATTTTTAATTTTTACATGTTAATGATAGTTGAATAAAACTATCTATGTACATAGGTACCCATTTTTTATACATTTATTCCAATTTGAAAACTAGCAAAAATCGCTAGGATTGAGTGAGTTAAGGACTTTGAAGTAACAAAGTTTAATAAATTATAAAGAAATTTTAAAAATGAATAAAATAATAGATAGATTAATTAATAAATAGATAAGTAAATGCATAAATAAATAAATAATAAATAAATAAATAAATAAATAAATAAATAAATAAATAAATAAATAAATAAATCGATACATAAAAAATAAATAAAAAAATAAATATATGGTCCTTCAGTTCCATAGGCCCACAGAGCCGAAGTTCATCCCGTTTTCAAAAGCGAGAGACTGATAATAGCAATTGTCTGCTACCCATTGGAGGCTAGTTTTTATCAAAGTACTTTCCGCCCGATCTATCAGACCCTGTCTCTGTCGGGAAAAAAACCCAACAAAGATTGTAATATCACCTAACAGGCGTCATGTCTCGTTCTACATTTTACGTGTTGCTGTTGGTCAGTGACCCCTGTAAAGCGCTTTTAGCACATTTAGTGGATATTTCACTATATAAAAGTTCTTTTTTTATTTATTGTGACTCGAAAGATTCAGTGTTCAAACTCGGCTTTAGGGAATTTTTAGCTTTATGTTTTAATTGTGCAATAACATAAAACACAAATTGGCACCGTATGAGCAGCATGGGTGGTTTTTATAAAAAAAACATTGGATGTCTGTTTGAAGGACTTGGGGGGGGGGGGGGGGGGGATCCCGATAGCTCAGTTAGTAGAGCACTCGTTTCAGACACAAAGAGAACAAGATCGATCACTAGAGCAGTCGAGATTTTTTCTGACCCCCCTGTCCACCCAGCAGTCCCGGAACGTTCTTGTGAAGTCTTGTGTTGTGATGACGCAATGGATTGGCGTTCTCAATGAAGACACGCGTATTTATACCCTGCGGACCCAAGAGGAGACACTGGGTAGCTGCGAATCGGCTTCGGTCGAGGAGCTGCCTAACGGCAAGTGCGTTACATCGGTGGGGTCTAACTTCCTGTCCAGTATGTCCACGCTGTGGAGACGGCAGAGCATCTAGTCAAAAGGTGTGTTGTGACGATGCTACCAGGCGGGTTTGCGACGGTGCACAAATGCGGACCGGACTTTGCTGATGGGGTCGATCGTCATAACATAATAGTGTGAACCATAAGAGGCTGCTGCTGGGTGGACAGGGGGGTCAGAATTTATCTCGACTGTTCTAGCGATTGATCTTGTTCTCTTTGCTTCAGTTAGCTGAGTCTGTTAGTGTTGGATTTGGCGGAAAGTACTTTGCCATTGACTAGCGTCCTATCAAAA
>NC_088372.1:24981004-24986004 GCF_034508935.2 Berghia stephanieae | reverse complement strand
CAAAGGAGATTACCCAAAATAATTAAATAGATATGTATATATACAGTAATGAATGAATAATATATGTGAGATCGCCTAAAAAAATATTCTATCGTTTTGTTTTAGGTGCTAGCATAAAAAAACATGATACGAGAGAAACGTTTGTTTTGTTTTTGTTTTTTTGTTTTTTGGTTTACTGAAGTGAAAATAAAGTACTCAAGTCATAAACAAAAATGAAAATAATAGCTTCCAAAAAAAAAAAAAAAGATCAAGAGACCAAACGTGGAACGTTTCAGGGGAAAAACCCTTTTTCAGCTAAAAACTTAAAAAAAAACCCCAACAAATCAAGACAATGAAAACATTAATACATTACTGAAAAAAAACATCATACTGATTCACGGACTTGCATTTGTGTGGTTTGTAGAATAAGGCTTTTTCATTTTTTTTTCTGTACAGTTTCTTAGTTTTTCCTTAAGTCTAGATACATTGGTTCATGTTTTCCTGTGCAAATGTCAATCCACACATTAAAGATATCAAATGTAGGTTGAATTTCTGCGTTATTTTATAAGGAATGTATAAGTGTTAACTTTGTATCATATTGAAAGATTAAATGTTAATGTTTTGTTATATGGTATGAATAAATGTTAATGTTTTGTAATATGAATTAAAAAATATGAATATATTATTGTATTGAATGAATATTGCATGGACTAAATGAATGTTAATGCTTTATTGTATGGAATGAATAAATGTTGATGTTTATTTGATGGATTGGATAAAGAAGGTAAATCTTTATCTCATGGAATGACATTCGCTTTCGGTTCGGAAGGTCCTGGGTTCGAGCCTCGCTCGGCGCGTTGTTGGGTCCTTGGAAAAGGCTCTTCACTCACATTCTTTCACCATATTCAGGTGTAAAATGAGTGCTTGGCCGTTAACAGCGTTGTCTCCGTCCGAAAAAATTGTAATATCGCCTAACAGTCCCGCCCTAAATGTTAATGTTGTTGTTGGCCAGGGACCCCTTGTAAAACGCTTTCAGCACGTTTAGTGGATGTTGCGCTATATAAAAGCTCAACGTTTTTTTTTCAATTTAAAAGATTTTAAAGTCTTGCCATTTTAATGTAGATAAATCGATGGAAGTTGCAATTTGTAACCATGAATGTTTTTGATATGCCGCAGACAAGCTAGATCCATAATTCATGTCATTGTTTATTTCACATGGGAATTATTATTTCGTTTGGCCGTCTGTTTATAGGTACAGACGTGCAAAACATTCGTTCCATACTCCAGAGAGTTCTAGAAAATATCATAAGCATGGGTGTGAATAGGGTTCAACAGTCGTGATGTCACTTCCCTCGTAATGACGCATAGTAACTTAGTAACGGTTTCTAAATTATCGAAAAAAAATGGCCGACGGCCTTACGAAATACTTCTCTGACGAGCATAAATATGTATCCAGAGGAGAAAAACATAAATGAAATCGTGTTTTGACTTTCATACATTCTGATCACATGACATATGAATAAGTTCCAGCTAACGAAGAATGAAAAGTTCCGATTTTCTTTGTTTAGAACCAAGCTGCTGGTTGCTGGGCGGACGTGTCATCAGACTATTACATTCTATTGTAAAGAAATGGACTTGTTTCGATTCAAATATTACAATTATACTTTGTAAATCACAGAAATCCGGGCCACCATCTATAAAATTTTGATAATGGTGAAAAAAAATGGACATTACTGTAATGAAAATATCCATAATAAATCATCATTTACGAATCATTGTTTACTTTTTTGTTTATATTCATTATTCATTTATACCCTTTATGACTCTTTTGTTTATAAACGTTGAAAAAAATTCATAAGATATATTTTTACTTTTAGTTTGTTTTCAGAATTCGTTGTACAGAATTTCTTTGCATTGCTATTTTCACGCATTTGTGATTATTGCCTCAAATCGAATTACGTCAGGGTTATTTATAGGTCAAAATTGAGTTTTCAGTCCCAGGAATGAAACATGTTTCATTCTTATATTTTCTATTGAAGACAATAGATAGTGTTTAAAAAAGGAGTAATTTTCAATGTAAGAAAATATTTCCATTCTTCACCATAACAGAATCAAGTTCCATATTTGTGGTTATAGGGAATGAGATTAGCGGAAGAGTAGCGTCCCTTGATTGGACGTCACCGGCGGAGAAGTTTTTAGAGAGAGAACGTCATATTGGTTTTGCGCATGCGTCTCTCGTCCATTGAAATTTGTGCTCAAAATGACCCAAAAAGTGAAAAGTGTTCATAATATCTAACATCACAATTTGTCATTTTGTTCAGCTTGACTTGATTTGGTTCTCCTCCTATCATCATCATCATCATTGCCCTTTTCACCCTGGGTCAGGTTATAGGCCACAGACAAACAGTTTCTATCTTTCTCTATCCTGAGCTATCTTTTTAATCTCATTCCAGGTCTTACCACTTCTCTGTATATCAGCTTCTTTAATTCTTCTCCATGTTCCTCGTGGCCTTCCCCTTGATCTTCTGCCCTGAGGGTTCCAGTCCAATACTTTCTTTGTTTTACTGGTGTAAAATGCCATATAATTGTACAACTCATTTGACGTTTATTATTATTTTGTCGTTTGACATTGCATTTTTAAAACTTTGACCCTTTAAAAAATACGTTTTTTTAAAAACATGTTTTTAAATGAATGAATTGTATTAAAATGACATATTTGCTTTATAATTGGATATCATGATATCATGTTTTTGTCGAATAAAAGATTTAAAGACGACTTTCTTTATCGTTGCTTTTTATTATTGTTAGTACTATGGATACCGCCTTTGAGAATGGGTGTGTGGTTTTAGCTAGATGTTAAGATATGCTGATTTAAATGATTTTGGTGTTGATGGTGGTGATGCTGCTGCTGCTGCTGCTGCTGCTAATGATGATGATGATGATGATGATGATGATATTGATGATGATGATGATGAAGAGGATGACGATGATGGTGATGATGATGATGATGATGATGATGATGATGATGATGATGATGATGATGATGATATGATGATGATGATGATGAAGATGATGATGATGAGATGATGATGAGGATGATGATAATGATGATGATGATGATGATGATGAGGATGATGATGATGATGATGATGATGATGATGATGATGATAATGGTGATTAAGAAGGAGAACACGAAGAAAAGAAGAATCAGAAAAAGAGGAAGAAAGTATTCCAGATCAAAATTACTAACGCCACTTATTATAAGTGTATACACATTGTATGATCAATATACCCACCTTCAGAAACACAGGTCCAAGTAATTAATTATAGTAATAATAATAACAATAATAGCAACAATAACACTAATAACAACAACACCAGCAACAATAATAATAAAAACACCAACAACAATAATAATAATGATAGAGCATATAAACTTAGTGATAAAACTACTAAAAAGCATTATAACAGCCACGTTAGCAAAAACAGGAGCCATAATATCTAATAATAATAACAACCATCATAACTACAACAACGATAATAAGATCTACAAAAACAGTAATAATAACAATAATAATATTTTATTTTATTTTATTTTTATTTTATTTTATTTTAATTTATTTTATTTTATTTTATTTTATTCTATATCAATTTTCTGATCCTCATATCGGTTCTTAATATCGCTAATGGATATTTTTTTTGGGCCATATTTGATTTTAGAGATAACCATTTTTCCAACGAGAATAAAATTATTTATCCACATACGATCCGATTCATTGATTCCGGGATAATCAATCAATCCCACCATTACTTTTTGCAAATCTATATGTATCTGTTTCCCTATCTTACTGTTAATTTATATCTCCCGCCATACAGATTTTACTGATTTACAATAAAAAAAAAGAAATGCTCAGAATAGTCTATTTCATCACAATATTGACATTTATTTGAACTTGCAACTTTCATTTTATGAAGCAATATATTGGTAGGGTAAATATTATGCATAATCTTCCATTGTAAACTCCTTCATCTTGATTCTTTTGTACAAACATAAGGTAAAATCCAATGTTTTGCTTGTAACTCTACGCTTTTCCCCCCCAAAAAGCCCTTAACATGTTCTATTGATCCTTCTCCTCTAACATTTTGGTACAACTCTGTTCTGGAAAGATTTTGAATAATATTCTCTTTTTGAAATTTTATTAAATCTTCTGATTTCGAAACTTTTAGGCGTGATAAAGCGCTTTTGACTACACTAGAATCAAGATCTATTCCAATATAATTCCCATATATATCTTTGAATTCCCCAATTGACACGATACGTCTTGAATTGATGTAGATTTGCTTAACGTAAAACTCCTTTTTTTGCGATTAGATTAGTTGAAAACAGTACTTTACCTTTGAATTTAATTTTATTATTGTTAAAAATTGGTTCATCTGGGTGAATTTCCATATTTTGATCTTCATGAGGAAAGTTAAGATACTTTATTAGATCATTTTTTCAAAATATATTTTTCACTAATTTTAACCCTTTGAATTGCGCACTGTTTATATTTGCTCCAATGCTTTTTCCCCCAATGATTCAACGGCCTTTTTAAAAAAATTTATTATTATTATTATTATTATTATTATTATTATTATTATTATTATTATTATTATTATTATTATTATTATTATTATTATTATTATTATTACTACTACTGCTACTAATATTATGATCAATATCAATTTAAAAAAAAAAATTATATTAAGGTCAATATACCTATACCTGTTTATTGTCGTATTTAAAAGACGGAGATAATTCTAAATTGGCAAAGCAACGACAAACATTGGGTGTCTCCCATTCCTGAGGTTAAAAAAAAAAAATAAAAAAAAAAAGGTACCGAGGACTCAGTAATTACAGTCTTAGGTTATTTTCTTCAAAAATTATAATCAATAGTTGTACAAATTGATTTAAAAATTTTTATTCTTTAGATCTGCCTGGGTTTTTTGTATTCCAGACGAAAATGACTAACGCCGCCACC
>NC_088372.1:24961004-24978504 GCF_034508935.2 Berghia stephanieae | reverse complement strand
GAACTATTTGATGCAGTGTCAAAAATATTCTGTGCTTTTAACAGGTAAGAAAATGTGTAGGGAATGTGAAATATGTCTGTTATCTTTCATTAATCTGTCAATTAAAGATACAATGGAAACCTGATATAACAGGGATGGTGGGACCAGAGCAAAAGTCCTGTTATAGCCGATCCCTGTTACATGAGAAATACAAGGGAAATAAGCACATAATTGACTTTTTCAAGTGATCTAATACATCGATTACCTCCCTTGCCAACAAAAACTGTATTCGACAGGGATTGTGCGCAATGTAAATTATAATACATGTATAGATCTAGATATAACATTTTTTTCTTCTTTTTTTAAAACCTTTTTTTTATTTGGTAAACAGCAACATGTAACATGAAGGACATTTTAAAAAATTAATATAAACCCGACAATGGAGCCAAGCCTAAAATGTACAAGTAAAAGTGTAGTTTAATATAATATCTAATTTAGTTTATCATCATAAATCTGACCTTTTTTTTCTATTCTCCGTCCACAAATCAAGGTTAATTGAGCTCAATCAAAGCAATTGATATAGAGATTTAATCGCACAGCGTCCCTGGTTGATAAAAAATAAAATGGCGGCGCTCGACCTTACACTAGCCACTTTTGATGACGAATTCCCCCTGTTGTCGTATCTTGTCCTGTGTTATCTATGTTCTTCACCGTGCGACAAGGTCTAAAATTTAGCAGTTTTCCTTCTTGATTGTTCCCGTGTGAAAAGGCATTGTCCCTGTTATAGCCGATTTGGTTCAAGTGAGGTCATGCTATAACCGATAATTTTTAATAGAGACAAAGAGAGGTAAAAAACGTGGATTTGAAAAATCCCTGTTATACCCGATTCCTGTTATAACCGGGCCTGTTATAAATGGTTTCCATGACTGTATACCGTATTGAAAAACAGAAAAATAAGAGGAATGGGGGCTACATGACAAAATGAGCCGTAACTTCTAAACAAATCAAAACATTATAGAAAGCTTACAATATTGACCTGTCTCATGTGCGTTGATCGTTTACATGTGAAAAATTGAATAAAATCTGTTGGGATACTTTTTACACATGAGAAATTTTATATCGATTTTTCTTGCAAAAACAAACTTTTGAGAAAATCACATAAAAATAAAATAACAGAGAAAAATTATGAAATTCTAGATATAGATACGCTGCGTCAACTTTACATCCTCCCCTTTTCCTATAGATAGTATGCGCTTGGCTAAGAAGTTCACAACATTGACATCCGGAAGTAAAGCGGACCAACACACAAAACTATGTGTAACCATGAACTTTTATAGTCTTGTTAATACAGTTTGGTGAGAATTACTCATAGAATCGGGTGGCAAAAAAACCCAATAACAATGACCCGAGTGACGTCAACGTCATTCTATTTATTATTATTTTCTTGCGCATTATACACATTCCTATACAACTTTTTCTTACCCCTTTCTCTGCCTTACCTTACCGGGGCTCCTTCCTTCTCATAGAGTTTGTCTTCCACACTTCTGTCCAGCGCCATCCCCGAGGAGTCCTTCATCATGATCCCAGTCATTTCTTTTATATTTCCCAACCAGGTCTTTCGTTGTCTCCCTCTCCCCTCTTTTCCCATTAATATTTCCTTCAAGTATTTACTTCTGGAGACTTGTGGCGACGTATGTGGCCATAGTATGTGCACTCTACCCCATCTAAAATAAATCTTTCCTAACGACCTCTTATTATATTCCCCCACCCTCCAACAAACAAGCTATAACATGTGTCAATGCACGACATAATCAGCCGGAAAGTGAACATTCTGGATTTGCATTTCTTTCTTTTTCTGAAATAATGCGCTCCCCAGAGCATTTACTTTTTATTTGAAGTAAATCGAATGATTTTATATGAAGTTATGGTCAGATGTATGGGAAAGGTATCCAGCAATTTTTCTCAAATTTCATGCTTTTTACACTTGACAAGCTGTAAAAATATTTAGAAGTGAAATTAAGCTTTGATATTTCCCGAAGATGTACAAAAAGGGTTGATTTAATCATTTAGGTAAAGAACTCGTTTTTGAAAAAAAATAACCTTCTAACTAAACTTAACACAATCTTAGTTCAAACCTTTTCACCATCCTACTGATTTTGTCATTCACTGTAAAAAATATACAGATTTTAAAACCTGACCACAGCTGCTTGGGCGCGTGAGCCAAATCATGCTGTGGAGCGACAAATTAATTTTCATTCTGCATCAAACAAACCAAGAAGGCATTTCTCTAACAAGACAGGATCCGTGAGCGCCTCATATCGTAGCCATTGTAAAGTTACAGCCTGACACTGACCAACAAATGACGTCAAATTACCAGTCTTTTGCCACAGAAGACAAAATCGTGAGTTGTATTCAATAGTTCAACCAATGAAATAACTTGTTTCCATGAGCCCTACTAACGACAACACACTAGACGCTACACAAACCTAAAAAATGACGTCAAACTTCCAGTCCAAGAGGGTTCTTGTGTCAGGCTATATCTTAATGATGGCTACGGTCATTTACAGGCTTGACACGGCCAGCGACGTGCTGATTCAGGAATATCGACTGTTTCCTGGATCCAAGTTGAGGCTCCTTGATACCGCTAGCCAGGTCTTGCTGGAACCAGTACCATGTCACCTGGTAATCTCCATGATGTCCAATCCAATGGTAATAGGATGTCCAGATGGCAGGTGACAAGGATTCTACACAGTCGCTTCCTCTAACTGCGACTATGTGGTCTAGTGGTATGACACTCGCTTTCGGATCGGAAGGTCCTGGGTTAGAGCCTCACTCGGCGCAAAGTTGAGTCCTTGTAAAAGACTCTTTACTTTCATTCACCCACAGTACTGAGATGTAAAATGAGTACCTGGATGTTTACAGCGTTGTCTCTGTCCGGAAAAAAATTGTAACATCGCCTAACAGGCGTCATGTCCCGTCCTAAATGTTAAATGTTGCTGTTGGCCAGGGATCCCTTGTAAAGCGCATTGAGCACATTTAGTGGATATTGCGCTATAAAAAAAGCTCAAACGCTAAAGCTCACTGACTTGTTATAAAATGACTCAAACCTATAAATAGCACCGCACGGCTCCGCGGCCAAACGTTGAAGATAATATAGATTTCAAAAACAAACGTGACTATGAAAGGAGAGTTCCGTTGGTGAGAGAACACGGTTAACATGGTCTCACGTGAGAAAACGTGAGAGTACCAATGTGTAACGCTCCTCGCATGGTAGCTGTGTTTGTGCGCTCTGCTCTTTTGAGAAATTCCCCTGGATATACTCATTTCTTTTTTTTTTTTTATCGATTTTATATTGGTGTTATTGTATATAATCTGTACGCATCCCGGTGTGTATTTTATCCATTTTTATCAAATGACGTTTAAGTATTTCAAAAATATTTAACGAGGACATTTTACTTTTATCGATCTCACACACATTGTACCACCTCGCCATTACTAATAGGGAATGAGATTTGCGGAAGAGTAGCGTCCTTTGATTGGACGTCACCCATAGTCTGTGACGTCACCGGCGGAAAAGTTATTAGAGAGAGAACGTCATGTTGGTTGTGCGCATCAATAACTTTTCCGCCGGTGACGTCACAGACTATGGGTGACGTCCAATCAAGGGACGCTACTCTTCCGCTAATCTCATTCCCTATAGAGTTTTAATCAACCGACACGGTTTATATTGTCACCAACACTATTTTTATAAACCAAGACGCAATCACGGAGGTAGAAATAAACAAAGGCCAATACAAAATACAATTGGTCACCGACGAACTGTTCACTCATGACGAACACACATAACCAAGTCCAGCTTGCCACTAGCACAATACACCATCACAATAGGCTTCAACAGTCATGACGTCACTTCCCTCGTAATGACGCACGGTAACTTAGTAACTGTCTCTAAACTATTAGAACAATGGTGGACGCCTTTACGAAATATTTCTCCGACGAGAATAAAAGTGTATCCAGAGGAGAAACAAATTACAAATACGATAAGGTTTTGACCTTTATACATTCTGATCACATGACATATGAAAAGTTCTAGCCAGCATGAAGAATAAATTGAGCTCAAATAATTAAATTTTATACAGCTCAAATTCAAATAAACTAAATCAAATCGCTTTACATTGGGTCCCTGAACAACAGCAAAACATAACATGTAGGACAAGACATGACACCTGTCAGGTGCTATTACAATTTTTGGGACAGAGACTACGTTGTTAACAGCCAGGTACTCGTTTATACCTGAGTACTGTGAGAGATCTTGATTAAAGAACCGTTCCATAGGACTCAACTTACATAACCTAATCCTAAAGAATAAAAGCTGAGTTTCATATCACAAGGCATTAATGCATTTCGATGAAGGCAGTGGGAATACAAAAAAATAAGACAACCATGAGCTGGTTATATGTTGCTTTGGAGTAGATTATACTGCCTAATTATCAACTTATGCAAAAATGGAGATTACTTTATTCATTCATAAAAATATGGGTTGAAATGAAATAACTTGGTTAGATCTCTCTTTTTCCAACTAAAAAAGATTGCTTCCATTTGACGGTTCATATCTGAGGATGTGACCAAGCACCTGGTTGTGTCCCTCGTACTATCGAAATTGGATTATTGTAATGCTGTTGTTTTTGCGTTTCGCAATATAATCTGAGACGTCTTCAGATTGTCCAAAACAACGCTACCAGACTAGTATTCATGAAGCGTAGATGCGACTCTGCCGGACCTCTGCTTCATGGCCTGCATTGGCCTACTGTTGAGAAAAGGATTAAATTCAAAGCTTGTGTTTTAGTGTATCGTTGCCTTGAAGGTACTGCCCCTTCCTACCGTTCGGAACTAATTGAAAGATATTCAAAACCCCACCCCTTACGTTCGGTCAGTGATTCCACAAAACTAGTTGTCCCTCGAATTCGGAAAAGTGCTGGAATGAGATCCTTTTCTCATTTTGGACCCTCTATTTGGAAAGCCTTACCACAGAACATTCGTGAAAAAGAATCTTTGTCTATTTTTAAACGTTCGCTTAAAACATATCTGTTTCGATTTTACTAGATGGTATGAGAAGCAAGATAGGTTTTGGTTTGTGTGTGTGTGTGTGTGTGTGTGTGTGTGTGTTTATGGGTGTGAATGATTATGTTTCAGCCAAAGTAATTTGTAATTTAATCGCTTAGAGTCTGGTATCTCGGAGTTATAGCGCTATATAAGTTTTCAACATTATTATTATTATTATTATTATTATTATTATTATTATTATTATTATTATTTATTATTATTATTATTATTATTATTATTATTATTATATCATCATCATCATTATCATTATTATTATTATTTTTATTATTATTATTATTATTATTATTATTATTATTATTATTATTATTATTATTATTATTTATTAATTTATTATTATATATTGTTTATTATATATTATTATATTATTTATTATTATTATTATTATTATATATTATTTATTATGTTATATAAATGAATAAATTGATCCAAAAAGTCACTTCCAAAAATTCATAATTTTCACCAAATTGACCCCATTGCACCCACGAGCCCCTACAAAGAAAATACATTTTTTTTTCAATTCGTTAAATAACTCCACGGGACTTTTTATTTCGGAAAAAAGTGATATATTCTGTTTTTAATATATAATATACTCGACTTTCCTGAAATGTCTTGACGCCTATTGAACATATCCGATTGTATTAAACTCACTACATCAAAATGTACGCACTATGTACTTCCATTAGGTCACCAAATTTCATTTAGCTGCTTTTTCTTGATTTCAATTTATTCTACATGAAATAACCCTTACTCCAACATGTCGGTCAAAGAAATCACAGAAAAGAATTATACCATAAACAATGTGCCGTGACTGAAATATTTAAACGACTGAAACGTGTTTATGGTGACTCGTGGGTATTCGGACAGCTCAAAGATGAGTAATATGCTTTACTTGAACTAATGCTGTCTCTACCAACATTAATGGTCGTCCGTTAAGTTCCTCAACGCTGCAAGTTAACAAAAAAATGGACGAAATTTATCGATGTAATCGCCAGATAATACAATCTGACATTTTGCAAAGGCTTGGAATTCCACAGGGAAGAGATGGATATATCGTTCGAGAAATCCTGGGTGACTGAAAGGTATGCGCACGTTGGATATCGAGAATGCTCACATAAACGCATGATCACATTGAAAACAGAAGTTCTATTGAAGTCGTACACCATTCCCCATTTCAGTTGTCATTTAAAGTGACTTTTCCCTTATCTTAGGACTTATTAAGACACACTTTAAGAGGGCACATTTTGGCAGTGATGGCGAGGTGTTGGCGAAGGTGGCTTGATGATGTCGAAGTTTTCCACGTTAATTCCTCTTCCACGCGATTCAATAACTGATGCGTCGTTGGCGGACGTGAGTGGATGTGAACGGTTACTATGTTGAAATTTAAAAGTATTGTCGGAAAGAACCTAACCTGAGCTTTGTTTTGAAACCACTGTCAATCATTTTTTATCTATTATAGTTTTGAAATTACAAGAGATGCACCCAGACTTTTCAGCCTACCCTTGTCATTCATTCATTTATCTTAGAATTCACTCCAAAAAATCTCGACTGCAGCTGGGATCGATCTCGGTCGCTTTGTGTGTGAAGCGAGTGCTCTACCAACTGAGCTATCGGGGCCTTGTTATAGTCTTGATTGTACATTTATGTCCTCATCCAAAACATGCCATTTCTATGACTTCTATTTTGAAGTCTGAAAGTCCGGTTATTCTTTTGACCAATCGCATTCCGTTGGTTTGTTTCTTTTTTTTTTCGTGTTGACATCACGTGACCCAAATATATTGCTTATTTGTTGCTTGTTTTCATCTGTGTTGTTAATGTTTAATCATCTCCTTACCAACAGTAGGAAAATCGTCACATTTGTTACGATACAACCAACATTTGTCTTATTCAAATTGCTCTTGTATAAAGTGAACAGTTTGTTGTACAGTATGTCTTGCTAATGACATTTATCACAAGATATTTACTGCTATTGTGTTTGAGTGATAAAAAGTCTATTTTTTTGTGTCAGTTGGATGTGAAGTTTTGGGGAAAATCCTGAAAATGGCTGGTAAGGAGAGAGTTAGGAACGTAGTATTAAGATTGTTTTTTTTTTTTACTTAATATCTGTATAGCATAAACTTTTATTTATCCGAGATTGAGACAGGGGATCCGGATAACTCAGTTGATGGAGCACTCGCAAAGGGACCAAGATCGAAGTCGAGATTGGGTAGCTGAGTCTGTAAAATCTGGCGGAAAGTACTTTTCGATAGACCGGCGTCCTATCAAAAGGAGAGCATGCAATTGCTATTGTCTGTTTTATCCTATAGAAACCGGGATAAACTCCGGCTCCATTGGTCAAATGGCTCTGAAGGACTACTACGATTGAGACAGGTCAGAGACAACCTCCATGACAATCCCTGACAGTATGTTCTCTTTGAATAACTGTGTAGCTTTGATCTATTCCATTATAGTATACTTCAACGTTGGAGGTGCAAGTAAGTAAGTAAGAAAGTAAGTATATATATATTATAATATATATATATATATATATAATATATATATATATATAATATATATATATCCTTTCTTTAAAAAATATAGCATTGTGGAGAACATTGTGCTTATTTGAGTAAATAAAAAAATTGATACGGCGCACAACTCTACTGAAAGATTTGAAAATTAGAAATGTATTTTTTTACAGATAGATAAACAGATAACTTGATTTCCTTTTATAATTTAAATTCAGTTTGAAAGTTCGTTGAGTCAAACAGATATCATAAAATATGTACCAACGACGACACTTGACTCACAAAATCAACTAATTTTGACACTGTAAAAAGTTGTCAATTTACGTCATCTATTAATGACATCAAGTATTATTATTACTTCCGTTGTGTTGTTGATTTAGCGGTGATCAGTTTTGTTCTAATTGCGTGTATGTTTGTGTGTGTGTATGTGTGTATGTTAGTGTGTATGTTGTGTGTGGTGTGTACATGTGTGTGTGTGTGTGTGTGTGTGTGTGTTGGCATTTTTCAGCAAATCGTGACATTCATAGTGATATTATTCACTTGATCACATGAAGGTATTTCAGTCGCCATTTTGATTCTTTTTTTACTATTAGGGTGAGCTCGAGAGGTTAGTCATAAGTGTTATTAAGGTGCTAGGGTGTTTGTTTTTTCATAAGTTAAGTAAAGGGGAGACAGTCCGAAGGCTCCTACATCCCCAGTATTCTTTAAATTTGTATTTTCACCGTTGATATTTGTCAGGCATTTTAAAAACTCTAGAATAAATCTTGATAGATTTGTGAAAGTTTAAAATTTCCTAATTTGACCATTGTTTTGATTTTCGGCCGCCATTGTGATTTGTTAAGTATTGAAAGGTAGTGTAAAGAAGTCCGAGAGTTGTTTTTTACTATTAGGGTTAGCTCGAGAGGTTAGTCATAAGTGTTATTAAAGGTGCTAGGGTGTTTGTTTTTCCATAAGTTAAGTAAAGGGGAGACATTCCGAAAGCTCCTACATCCCCAGCATTCTTTAAATTTGTATTTTCACCTTTGATGTCACGGGTCAGAGGCTATAGTGGCTTGCACTTCATGTTGGGCCACACAGAAAAATCAACCGAAGATATACCAAATTACACAGACAACGTTGTTTACCAATCTGACCTCATTAAATGATGGTGAGTACAGTATCGAATGAAAATAGTTCTTTCCCCGCGAAATTGCGGGCTTTTTACTAGTATATATATATATATATATATATATATATATATATATATATATATATATATATATATATATATGTGACATTTTATACATTCATGTTGATTACCATTATCCATCATTTAGGGACATTTCGTTGAGAAAGAATTGAACAAGTGTGTATAAAATTGTAATTTCGCCTAACAGGCGTCGTGTCTTCTTCTACATGTTACGTGTTGCTGTTGGTCAGGGACACATTGTAAAGTAAAGCGCTTTGAGCACATTTAGTGGATATTTCTCTACACTTACTTACTTACTTATCCGAACCAGCGACCACCTGAGCTCTAGCCCTTCGGTCTTGTGTCATGACGTAGAAGTTAGACGTCTTTTGTAGTTGTTCCAGGTGACTGTAAAGTGTGTTACTGATGTTTGGATTTGGTGGGAGGATGTGCATCTCAGGTCTTCAAGAGGTTGACATTCAAGCTATTTCTCTATATAAATGCTCGCTTTAAAAAAATAGAACAAACAGTTCAATAGAGAATGAAGGGGTAGAAAAGATGAACATGAGTTGTGCTAGCTGGTTCCAATTAGGGATGCCTTAGGGAAGTGGTTGATGACTTATTATTATCGTGAATGAAAGAAAAAATCAAATTTGCAGGGTCGATTTTAAAGACATTCTTTATGTCATCAAATAGTAGTAGTAGCTGTTGTTGTTGTGGCACGAGCAGCAACAATAGTGGTAGTTATGATAGAAGTTCTATGGTAGTAATAGTATTAGTAGTAGTAGTAGTAGTAGTAGTAGTAGTAGTAGTAGTAGTAGTAGTAGTAGTAGTAGTAATGGTAGTATTAGAAGTAGAAGAAGTAGCAGCAGAATTAGTAGTAGTAGTAGTAGTAGTAGTAGTAGTAGTAGTAGTAGTAGTAGTGGTAGTAGTAGTAGTAGTAGTAGTAGTAGCAGCAGCAGCAGCAGTGGTAGTAGTAGTAGTAGTAGTAAGTAGTAGTAGTAGTAGTAGTAGTAGTGTAGTAGTAGTAGTAGTAGCAGTAGTAGTAGTAGTAGTAGTAGTAGTAGTAGTAGTAGTAGTAGTAGTAGTAGTAGTAGTAGTAGTAGTAATGGTAGTATTAGAAGTAGAAGAAGTAGCAGCAGAATAAGTAGTAGTAGTAGTAGTAGTAGTAGTAGCAGCAGTAGTAGTGGTAGTAGTAGTAGTAGTAGTAGTAGTAGTAGTAGTAGTAGTAGTAGTTGTTGTAGTAGCAGTCAGTAATAGTAGTAGTAGTAGTAGTAGTAGTAGTAGTAGTAGAATTAGTAGTAGTAGTAGTAGTAGTAGTAGTAGTAGTAGTAGTAGTAGTTGTTGTTGTTGTTGTTGTAGAAGTAGTGGTGACGGTTGACGTTAGGCCTATCTTTGTGGATGTTTGCGGTTTCAATCTTTTTTCTGCAGTACCTGTCACCTTGTCATACCCCCCCAAATTATAATGGGGTAAGAATTATAGGATGGGTCTATGTAAATACAGACACTTAGATAACCACGCCTCTAATACAGTCGTCATAATGTAAACGATGACAGTGATGGGTAAACATAGCATAATACACATGTTTTATATCGCTGGTATGTGTCTAAGTAAAACACCCACTGTTCTACCGCTTGATGAATTATAGATAGTATGCGCTTGGCTAAGAAGCTCATAACATTGCCATCCGGAAGTATAACGGACGAACACAAAAAGTTATGTGTAACCATGAACTTTTATAGTCTGGTTAATACAGTTCAGTGAGAATAACTCACAAACGCGGATGGCAAAATATAACAACAAATGCTTGAGTGACGTCATCTTCGAACTATCTATAGATAGTATGCGCTTGATGAATTATATGTATGTGTCTAAGTAAAACACCCACTGTTCTACCGCTTGATGAATTATAGATAGTATGTGCTTGGCTCAGAAGCTCATAACATTGCCATCGGAAGTATAACGGACCAACACACAAAACTGTGTGTATCCATGAACGTTTATAGTCGGGTTAATACAGTTCAGTGAGCATTACTCATAAACGTGGATGGCAAAAAACAATAACAAAGACCTGAGTGACGTCATCTTCTAACTATCTATACCAACACAGAAATATATGAGAAAACGTTTATAAAATGATCTAGTGATAATAAGTCACCCATTTGCCGGTTTGAAAACAATAGGAATGATCAGAGAGAGGTCGATTTCATTCACGTTATTGTTTATAATCAACAAAGTATGTTTGTCCGAGCACGTGTGAAGGTGTGTCACAAATTCCATGTTTTGATTGGTCAAAAGTCTACTGGTTAATTGACATCAAAAGACCAATGAGGCCATGGTAGTGAATATCAAACATGTCGGCTTTTGTTACATATCCACCTCAGACTAATTCTATTAAGGATAGACTACAGTGTATTTAATGCTACAATATATCATTAAAACAGTCTGAAATGAACATGTTGAATACATTGGAAATTGGAAACGGTAGAGATTTGTCCGAATCAAAACAAAGCTGCCTTTTCCAATTTCGACTGTATTTATCTCAAATCACCACGATCCTTGAATCTCATCCCCAAGCCCAGAAGGTGCAGCATTTTTTCGGGAGGAAGTGATATCATCCTTTTTGAAACAGCTCTTTCCAATGCCATACAATTACAACGGCCCTTTTTAGGGCCATCCATTTACAATCGTCCTTTTAAGGGCCATCCATTTACAATCGCCCTTTTTAGGGCCATCCATTTACAATCGCCATTTTCAGGGCCATCCATTTACAATCGCCCTTTTTAGGGCCATCCATTTACAATCGCCATTTTCAGGGCCATCCAGTTACAGTCGCCCTTTTTAGGGCCACCCATTTACAATCGCCATTTTCAGGGCCATTCGTATTCTAGATTGACTCGATTTGTTCGCACGCATTTTTGCTCATTTGATTACACTCCGGTTAAGTTTATTTTCGGTTAAGTCGATTTTTTTCATTCTTTCCCTGAGCATCGTCTTATCCGGAGTCCAATATATCACCGAGTGATTATTAAGTTATAAAAAAGGCGTGGCCTCCAAAATAAAATCGACGCAATTCCGAGGGAGGGTCCTCATTGCATACTAGGAGGGAAAAAAAAGGAAAGAAAACGAGGCAGGCTAAAACAGATATAGGGAATGAGATTAGCGGAAGAGTAACGTCCCTTGATTGAACGTCACCTTACAGAGAGAACGTCAATTTGGTTTTGAAGTGTCTCAAGCCGGTTTCACCGGAAGCGAGGATGAGAGACGCATGCGCACAACCAACATGACGTTCTCTCTCTAATAACTTTTCCGCCGGTGACGTCACAGACTATGGGTGACGTACAATCAAGGGACGCACTCTTCCGCCAATCTCATTCCCTATATTAAGGAGGGCAATGGATGAGAATACACAAATTTTTATTCTCTATTGTTTACTGGCACTTTTCTACTCACTTCATTTTCTGTGATTATCAACATAAGTGCCTGCCCCACTCATTTTCCTGAATTACTTGTGAGTTAATATGTGGTTAGAAAACATCTGAACAAGTGTGTGAGAAAGGTGTCAGACAAAGAAAGAAAGAAAGATTAAGAAAAAAAAACATCTAAAAAAATCTGTCGACCTCGACTGGGAATCGAACCTCTGACCTTCTGATTACCGGTCAGACGTGCTACCATTACACCACAGAGGCACCCGATAGTTGGGATATCTATATTCTTAACAAGGAAACGCGTTTTACAGACATTATTTGAGTTGCTTCATTTTATTTTTTTGAAAATATCAAATTAAGAAATTAAGGAGCAGGTGCCGGTGTAAGATAAAGATCTGAACAAGTGTTTTATACACACTCGTTCAGATCTTTATCTTATACCGTTGTTTGTTCAGATTTTTACCTTCTACCGGTGCCGGCTCCTTAATTTCTTAATTTCGTTAGAAAACAACACACATTATAATTACCATCTTCAAAGCGCACCAATGCATGAAGTCGACGTTGACCCTCGATTTATAGTTTGTTGTCCAAGAATAAGGGTTAGATTCACTACAGAATGGCAATTGCTCAACCGAAAAGACAAACACACACACAGACATACAGACACAACAGTAACTCACCAGCACAAAACACATTTAGAAACATATGAAGTGAAAATATTCAAATTCACAAATCTCTCTTTCTCTCTCTCTCTCTCTCGCTCTCCCTCTCTCTCTCCCTCTCTATCTCCTTCTCTCTCTCCCTCTCTCTCTCCCTCGCTCTCCCTCTGTCCCCCTCTCTCTCCCTCTCCTCTCTCTCTCTCTCTCTCTCTCTCTCTCTCTCTCTCACACACACATTATGTGTAATTCCAAACAATATTCCTTTGGTGTCAATAATATTATACAATATCCCACAATCTCATCGCCTTAACAAGCCACACGTACTCTCATTTCAAATCCTCGTCTTTGCTCCTTCTTCCGACACATATCCCTTATTGTCATAGCTGTCCACGCCGTCTTTACTCTCCATCTCTACAGCACTTCCGCCATTTTCCATATGGGACGCATCCATAGCCTGGGCGTTTTTGCCCAGACGTCTTCGCTGGCGCCAATATTCCTGTGGGGCCATTGCCTGGATAGGATGGACATTGAATGAAGTGAAAATATTCAAAATCACTGAATCTCTCTCCCTTCCCCACCCTCTCTCTCTCTCTCACACACACACACACACTCTCACGCACACACACACACACACACACACACACACACATTGCCCAGACGTCTCCGCTGGCGCCAATATTCCTGTGGGGCCATTGCCTGGATAGGATGGACATTTAATCAAGTGAAAATATTCAAAATCACTGAATCTCTCTCTCTCTCTCTATCTCTCTCTCCATCTCTCTTTTTCTCTCAATCTCTCTCTATCTCTCACACACACACAAACACACACACACATCATTGACACAGGAGACATTGCCTGGATAGGATGGAAATTTGGTAAAGTGAAAATATTCAAATTCACTGAATCTCCCTCCCTCACCCACTCTCTCTCTCTCTCTCTCTTTCTCTCTCTCTCTCTCTATCTCTCTATCTCTCTCCATCTCTCGAACTCTCTCTTTTTCCTCCATCCCTCTCATTCTCTTCCTCCCTGTCTCTCTATCTATCTATCTATCTATCTATCTATCTATCTATCTATCTATCTATCTATCTATCTATCTATCTATCTATCTATCTATCTATCTATCTATCTATCTATCTATCTATCTATCTATCTATCTATCTATCTATCTATCTATCTATCTATCAACAAATTTGAAAATCACGATAGAAGCAAACAAAAAAAAACAGTTGACTTCCTCGACATCACATTCGACATAAAATCCAATTCATTCCAACCGATCAGAACACCAAACAACACCATTAGCTACATTAATAAAAACAGCAACCACCCCCGTTCCGTCATTGAAAACATACCAAAAAGCATAGCACTGAGGGTGAGCAAACTTTCGGAAAACAGAGAGATATTCAACGTCGCAGCCACCCCCTACAAAGAATCACTCACAAAAAGCGGATACAAAACACCATTTGAATACACAGACGCCTCCCTCTCATGTAAACCCCAACGCACAAGTGAAGAACGTAAAACAAGAAAACGACACATTACTTGGTTCAACCCACCTTTCGACAAAAACGTCAGTACAAACATAGGACAGCAGTTCCTGAAGTTAATTGATACACACTTTCCAAAAAACCACAAGCTACATAAAATTATGAACAGGAATACCATAAAAATAAGCTACTCGTGTATGCGCAACATAGAACAATTAATTTCAAGCCACAACAAAAAAAATATTAATAAACCACCGACAAGAGCAAAACCCACCCACCAGAAAATGCAACTGCAGAAATAAGGAACATTGCCCGCTAAACAAACAATGTTTAGAATAAAGTTTAATTTACCAAGCCACAGTCACCGAAACTAAAACAAACAAGCAAGAAAATATGTAGGACTAACGGAAAATAATTTCAAAACAAGATACGACCTCCACACCTCAACATTTAGAAACACTAACAAAAAAAAATCCATAAAACTCAGCGAACATATTTGGAAATTAAAAGACAACAAACTAGACCACAACATTTCATGGAAAATTTTATCTAAAGCAACAGGATACACACCAACATCAAAACAATGTAGCTTATGCCTGGAAGAGAAATATACTATAATCAAACACCCTCTTGAAGCCACACTCAACACAAAAAGTGAGATGTACGGTACGTGTCCACATCGCCGGAAGTTCTTGTTAATTAACTGCAAACCGGAACCACTTCAACAAACAACAACAGTCAACAAAAGAACTCAGCCCTGACGATGGCGAATTAAGCCTGAAACATTAATGTAGACTGTCTCAAACATTGTGGTAAATATTTTAAAAAATAATAATTCCCTCCATTACTACATGTCGAGCACTTTCGTACCATATTTGTATCAAACACGATTCAATATCTATCTATCTATCTATCTATCTATCTATCTATCTATCTATCTATCTATCTATCTATCTATCTATCTATCTATTATTTAAAATATTTACCACAATGTTTGGGGCAGTCTACATCGATGTTTCAGGCTTAATTTGCCATCTTCAGGACTGAGTTGTTTTGTTGACTGTTGTTGTTTCTTGAAGTGGTTCCGGTTTGAAGTTAATTAAGAGGAATTTGCGCCGATGGGGACACTTTCCGTAGATCTCGTTTTTCATGTTGAGTGTGGCTTCATGAGGTTGTTTGATTATGGTATATTTTTCTTCCAGGCATAAGCTACATTGTTTTGATGTTGGTGTGTATCCTGTTGCTTTACATAAAATTTTCCATGAAATGTTGTGGTCTATTTTGTTGTCTTTTAATTTCCAAATATGTTCGCTGAGTTTTGTGGATGTTTTTTTGTTAGTGTTTCTAAATGTTGAGGTGTGGAGGTTGTATCTTGTTTTGAAATTATTTTCTGTTAGTCCTACATATTTTTCTTGCTTGTTTGTTTTAGTTTCTGTGACTGTGGCTTGGTAAATTAAACTTGATTCTAAGCATTGTTTGTTTAGTGGGCAATGTTCTTTATTTCTGCAGTTGCATTTTCTAGTGGGTGGGTTTTGCTCTTGTCGGTGGTTTATTAATATTTTTTTGTTGTGGCTTGAAATTATTTGTTCTATGTTGCGCATACACGAGTAACTTATTTTTATGGTATTCCTGGTGATAATTTTATGTAGCTTGTGGTTTTTTGGAAAGTGTGTATCAATTAGTTTCAGGAACTGCTGTCCTATGTTTGTGCTGACGTTTATGTCGAAAGGTGGGTTGAACCAAGTTATGTGCCGTTTTCTTGTTTTATGTTCTTCACTTGTGTGTTGGGTTTACATGAGAGGGAGGCGTCTGTGTATACAAATGGTGTGTTGTATCCACTTTTTGTGAGTGCTTCTTTGTAGGGGTGGCTGCGACGTTGAATATCTCTCTGTTTTCCGAAAGTTTGCTCACCCTCAGTGCAATGTTTTTTGGTATGTTTTCAATGACGGGACGGGGTGGTTGCTGTTTTTATTAATGTAGCTAATGGTGTTGTTTGGTTTTCTGAACGGTTGGAATGAATTGGATTTTATGTCGAATGTGATGTCGAGGAAGTCAACTGTTTTTTTGTTTGCTTCTATCGTGATTTTTAAATTGTTGTTTTGGAATATTTTACAGTAATCTGTAAAATATTCCAAAACAACAATTTAAAAATCACGATAGAAGCAAACAAAAAAACAGTTGACTTCCTCGACATCACATTCGACATAAAATCCAATTCATTCCAACCGTTCAGAAAACCAAACAACACCATTAGCTACATTAATAAAAACAGCAACCACCCCCGTCCCGTCATTGAAAACATACCAAAAAACATTGCACTGAGGGTGAGCAAACTTTCGGAAAACAGAGAGATATTCAACGTCGCAGCCACCCCCTACAAAGAAGCACTCACAAAAAGTGGATACAATACACCATTTGTATACACAGACGCCTCCCTCTCATGTAAACCCCAACACACAAGTGAAGAACATAAAACAAGAAAACGGCACATAACTTGGTTCAACCCACCTTTCGACATAAACGTCAGCACAAACATAGGACAGCAGTTCCTGAAACTAATTGATACACACTTTCCAAAAAACCACAAGCTACATAAAATTATCAACAGGAATACCATAAAAATAAGTTACTCGTGTATGCGCAACATAGAACAAATAATTTCAAGCCACAACAAAAAAATATTAATAAACCACCGACAAGAGCAAAACCCACCCACTAGAAAATGCAACTGCAGAAATAAAGAACATTGCCCGCTAAACAAACAATGCTTAGAATCAAGTTTAATTTACCAAGCCACAGTCACAGAAACTAAAACAAACAAGCAAGAAAAATATGTAGGACTAACAGAAAATAATTTCAAAACAAGATACAACCTCCACACCTCAACATTTAGAAACACTAACAAAAAAACATCCACAAAACTCAGCGAACATATTTGGAAATTAAAAGACAACAAAATAGACCACAACATTTCATGGAAAATTTTATCTAAAGCAACAGGATACACACCAACATCAAAACAATGTAGCTTATGCCTGGAAGAAAAATATACCATAATCAAACAACCTCATGAAGCCACACTCAACATGAAAAACGAGATCTACGGAAAGTGTCCCCATCGGCGCAAATTCCTCTTAATTAACTTCAAA
>NC_088372.1:24948504-24958504 GCF_034508935.2 Berghia stephanieae | reverse complement strand
ATCTGAGGTATGCAGATGATACGGTTCTACTGGCAGAATCTGAACATGAACTACAAGAATTACTGGATGTTGTAGTCAGGAGTAGTGAAAATATGGGACTGGAACTGAATATATCTAAAACAGAATGTATGACGGTATCTAAAAATAATAACCCACCAGCCTGTGTAATAACAAGCAGAGGACAAACAATACAATAAGTTGAATGTTTCAAATATTTAGGCTTCAATGTAACATCCAATGGAAAATCAGATTGTGAAATAAAGAAAAGAATAGGTATGGCGAAGAATGCATTCAACCAGCTGCATACAATTATGAAAAACAGGAATATTAGCATGAAAACAAAAATCAAAGTCCTGGATTGCTATGTACTGTCTGTGCTGCTATATGGTTGTGAGAGCTGGACCATAAACAAGACCATGGTTAAAAGACTGGAGGCAGTGGAAATGTGGTTTTACAGAAGAATGATGAGGGTGTCATGGATGGAAAGGAAAAGAAATGAAGAAATTTTAGAAATGGCAAACAGAAAAAGATCACTGATAACAAAAATCATCAAACGCCAAATGGAATTTTTAGGACACATTATCCGCCACCCTGGTTTGGAAATACTCGCCTTGACTGGAAAGATGAATGGAAAAAGAATAAGAGGAAGACAAAGAATAACGTATTTGAAAGGGATAAGAACTTGGACAGATGAAGCTGAGAAAGGTGGCGCTGCTTTAATAGAATTGGCAAGAGATAGATCAGCTTGGCGGAAGATGACCTCCGACGTCTGCTTCAGATATGGAACTACATGAGATGAGATATATATATATATATAGTTCAAAGATGTCGTCGCTCAGGTCTTTGTTATTTTTTTTTTGCCATCCGCGTTTATGAATAATGCTCACTGAACTTTATTAACCCGACTATAAACGTTCATGGATACACACAGTTTTGTGTGTTGGTCCGTTATACTTCCGGATGGCAATGTTATGAGCTTCTTTGTCAAGCGCATAATATATATATATATATATATATATATATATATATATATATATATATATATATATAATATATACATATATATGTTGACATCGGACATCTTGTTTGATGAGTTATCTATATTCCTTTGTGGAATGCCTTGGTGACGATATCTTATGATGTGGCGCAAAAGGCATAATCAATTTATATGTATATATATATATATATATATATATATATATATATATATATATATATATATATATATATATATATATATATATATACATATATAGTGTTCTAACAAGACATGTCAGATGTTGAAAAAAAAATATAATGATGCATTTTTACAAATCCGTACTGCACTGAAGCACCATTTCCGGACAAGATACGATTTGTATGTTGTGATTATCTTTGTTAGTGCCGAAGATGTTCACATTTGAAAGGAGGGGGAGGGGGGGGGGTGGGGGGGTGGGGGGCAAAACGTTTTAAACAGGAGATTATTTCTTTTAAAGACAAGTCCTACATATTTACTATGAATTATTATAGAATACAGTTACATTATCATCCTTTTGAAGGTCGCTCGCTTCAGTTGAGCTCAGGAAAAAAATACAATGGTTTCTATAAGCTTCAAATAGGGTTCAACAGTCGTGACGTCACTTCCCTCGTATCGACGCATAGTAACTTAGTAACTGGTTCTAAATTATTGGAACACCCTTATGAAATACTTCTCTGACGAGCATAAAAGTGTATCCAGAGGAGAACAACATTATACATCTGATATTGTTTTGACTTTTATACATTCTGTTCACATGACATGTGAAAAAGTTTTAGCTAATAATTTAGAGTAAAAAGTACCGATTTTCTTTGGTTAGAACAAAACTGCTCGTTGATGGGCGGACGTGACATCAGACTATTGAATCCTATTGTAAAGGGCCTCCAATAGAATGGAATGTAGTTGAATGGATAATTAAAACGACGAAGTTAAAATATACAACCCGAAAATCATGCAGATACCAATTTCTCACCTTATTCGGCTATGTGCGACCATGTGGTGTAATGGTTTGACCTTCGCTTCCGGACCGGAAAATCCTTGATTCGAGACTCGCTACGCGCATAGTTGAGTCTTTGGAAAAGGCTCTTTGCTCACATTTTTTCACCGTACTCAGGTGTAAAATGAGTACCTGGCCGATAACAGCGGTGTTTCTGTCCGAAAAGAATTGTAATATCGTCTTGTCCCGTCCCACAAATTAAGTGTTGCTGTTGGTCAGGGACCCTTTGTAAAGCGCTTAGTGGAGATTGCGCTATATAAAAGCTCAATAACAGCACATGCACACGACATTCCTACCTAAAAACTAAAATATAATGAGCCTTTCTCTAACACAAACCAAAGGATTAAAGAAAAAAAGGGGCTTTATAATAATAGAATGTATATCTCACCATATATGTGTGAAATCAGAATAAGTTCCATGAAGCCTACAATGAGCATAGGGAATCCAAGCACAGCTTCATCGACCAGTGTTTGAAGATGCTGCCCTCCCTGAGTACACAACGGTATCCCCAATACAAATCCAAGCATGACCACGATAAACCTCATCACAGCTTCCTTCGCTCTGCTTCCGCCAAAGAACCACCGGAATTCATCCGCAATCGCAGTCATGATAGTTTCAGCGATTGAAAACTGCAAGTTTATCAAAATATTATCATATATTATACGTTCCTGTAGGGTGTAACGTCCACCCTTTTTGCCAGGCCTATGAAATTTCAAAACTAATAGGTTCAACAGTTGTGACGTCACTTCCCTCAGCATGACGCATCGCCACTTAGTAACTGGTTCTAAACTACCGGAACAATGGCGGACGACCTTATGAAATACTTCTCAGACGAGCATTAAAGTGTATCCAGAGGAGAAAAACATTATAAATTTGATCATGTTTTGATTTTATACATTCTGATCACATGACATGTGAAAAAGTTCTAGCCAGCATGAAAAATAAAAAGAACCGATTTTCTTTGTTTAGATCCAAACTTCTCGTTTCTGGGCGGACGTGACATCAGACTATTGAATCCTATTAATAGAGCATAGATTGAGTTGTCACACACCACGGGGACATACATAAAGAAATTGAGAAAAATATTACAATATACAAATAAATTATGATTATATTAGCATAGGGAGTTACTTTTCAATACATATGTATATGCACACACACACACACACACACACACACACACACACACTATATATATATATATATATATATATATATATATATAAGAGACCACGTTATTGGAAGCATGGTAGGAAATATAGTTATGGATTTGTTTTGATAATGACTGAATTGAGTATAAAATTGCAGTGATTTAGAGTACTTTCAGTGACACCAATTAGATGAAACCATGATGGACTATCAGATTTGTAAAAAAGCAGCAGGGTACAGGTCACGTGATTTCAACATTCCGACCAAATTAACCCTCTCCTTACTATCCATATAAAAATCGTCACATTCGTTACGATGAAACTAACAATTTTCTCAATCTGATTTCATTTGTACATCACAAATTATAAAGAAAATATTTTGTTCTAGCGATAAAAAATCAAACACTGGACATTATTATGTATGGAATGTACCTGTTCCTGCTCTATTTGAGAAGAAAAAAAATCTATTTTTGTGTTGGGTGGGTGTGAAGCAGTTTCAGGGAAAATTCTGAAAATGTCTGGTTAACAACATGCCTATAAATGTTCAGCTGGTAGTGCTATTGCTTCACGTTCAAATAGTCCCGGATCTGTACCGGATGATGTCAATATCATTTCCCGACCCCCATATCACACTGTAGCCATTGGGTAGCTGGGGCGGGATATACTGTGCTGCTATAGACAAGCGTTCTCTCCCATGGATAGCAATCAATTGTTTTTGTTCGTTTCACGCTTTAGACACCACGATAATTTTTGGTTTCATTGTCAAAATGGCTTTGTACGACTATTTTTTCTTTTTTTTTTTAAATATCAGATTTAGGTATAACTATGTTTAGACTTTAGACAAGCGTTCTCCCCCAAGGATAGCAATCAATTGTTTTTATTAGTTTCACGCTTAAGAAACCACGAGAATTTGTTGTTCCATGGTCAAAATGGCTTTGTACGACTATTTTTTCTTTGTATCTCAGATGTAGGTATAACTATTTTTAGACAATTGGACAAACAGAGCAAGATGGGTCCAAATATCTACTTTACCTGAGAGCTAAATCCGAGCACAGACAGCATAAAGAAGAAGAGAACAGCCCAGAGTGTGGACACGGGCATGGCCCCGATGGCCTCTGGGTACACGATGAATACAAGGCCAGTTCCTGTGTGGGTTGGGTGTAGAAATGGTGATGGCGTTGGTAGGAGTGACGATGATGGCGATGATGAGATAATGATGATGATGATGATGATGATGATGATGATGATGATGATGATGATGATGATGATGATGATAAAAAAATTGAGCTTTATATAGCACAATATCCACTAAAACGCATTACAAAGGGTCCCTGACTAACAGCAACCCGTAACATGTAGAACTAGACATGACGCCTGTTAGGCGATATTACACTTCTTTTGCGACAGAGACAACGCTGTTAACAGTCAGGTACTCATTATACACCTGGGTACGGTGAGAGAATGTGAGTAAAGAACCGTTTCCAAGGATTCAGCTATGCGCCGAGCGAGCATCGAACCCAGGACCTTTCGATTCGAAAGCGAGTGTCATACCTAAGACCGTACATGATAATGATGGTGATGATGAAGATGATAATGATGGTGATGACGATGATGATGTTGATGATAATGATGATGATGATGATGATGATGATAATAATGATGATGATGATGATGATGATGATGATGATGATGATGATGATGATGATGATGATGATTTTACTATTTAGATCGTAAAACTAGGTTTCATTATCGGGTAAATTCTCGTAAATAAGCTCTTCTGATTAATGATTTACATATGATACAAATTACCTTGTTCTGTTACGTTGTTGATTGGAACATCCTTGAGATCGGACATGTATCCCAAGGTACAGAACACCACGAACCCAGCATAGAAGCTTGTCAGACAGTTTATAATTGGAACAAGGAATGCATCTCTGTTGTAAACACAGAAATACTTTGGAGTTAAGACAACATTCTTCATTCTATTTAATACAATATCCGTTGTCAACTATGAAATACCTTGGAGTTTAAACAACATACTTCTATTCTATTTAATACAATATCCGTTGTCAACTATGAAATACCTTGGAGTTTAGACAACATATTTCTATTTAATACAATATCCGTTGTCAACTATGAAATACCTTGGAGTTTAGACAACATATTTCATTCTATTTAATACAATATCCGTTGTCAACTATGAAATACCTTGGAGTTTAGACAACATATTTCTATTTAATACAATATCCGTTGTCAACCATGAAATACCTTGGAGTTTAAACAACATACTTCTATTTAATACAATATCCGTTGTCAACTATGAAATACCTTGGAGTTTAAACAACATACTTCTATTTAATACAATATCCGTTGTCAACTATGAAATACCTTGGAGTTTAAACAACATACTTCTATTCTATTTAATACAATATCCGTTGTCAACTATGAAATACCTTGGAGTTTAGACAACATACTCTATTCTATTTAATACAATATCCGTTGTCAACTATGAAATACCTTGGAGTTTAAACAACATACTTCTATTCTATTTAATACAATATCCGTTGTCAACTATGAAATACTTTGGAGTTTAGACAACATACTTCTATTTAATACAATATCCGTTGTCAACTATGAAATACCTTGGAGTTTAAACAACATACTTCTATTTAATACAATATCCGTTGTCAACTATGAAATACCTTGGAGTTTAGACAACATACTTTTATTCTATTTAATACAAAATCCGTTGTCAACAATGAAAATAGCTATACCACCTTATGATTCAATTTGCAACTTATTCATTTTTGTCCTCCAAAGGACTGATTACATACACACTTCCAAGGAGTTAAGGATAAAGAAAAGTGGAATGTATGACGTCAAGAGGTTTCTTCTCTATTATTGGAAACATTTTTGTAGTGCGGCTATGCAGTCCAGTGGTATGGCCCTCGTTTTCGAATCGGAAGGTCCTGGGTTCGAGCCCTGCTTCACTCATAGTTGAGTCATTAGAAAAGGCTCTTTACTCACAGTCTCTCACCGGACTTGGGTGTAAATGAGTATCTAGCCGTTAACAGCGTTGTCTCTGTCGGAAAAATTGTAATATCGCCTAACAGGCGTTATGTCTCGTTCTACATGTTTCGTGTTGCTGTCGGTCAGGGACACCTTATAAAGCGCTTTAAGCACGTTTAGTGGATATTGCGCTATATATAAGCTCAAGTTACAAATCTATAGATAGTATGCGCTTGGCTAAGAAGCTCATAACATTGTCATCCGGAAGTATAACGGACCAACACACAAAACTGTGTGTATCCATGAACGTTTATAGTCGGGTTAATACAGTTCAGTGAGCATTACTCATGAACGCGGATGGCAAAAAAACAAACAATAACAACGACCTGAGTGACGTGATCTTCGAACTATCTATCACTGAACTGTATTAACCTGACTATAAACGTTCATGGATACACACAGTTTTGTGTGTTGGTCCGTTATACTTCCGGATGACAATGTTATGAGCTTCTTAGCCAAGCGCATACTATTTATAGTGTCTAAGAATAGATCTTACCTGAGAATGTTGTTATCAAATTTGTTGTAGCTGGCCATAGCAACCAATCCTCCTTGGCAACAACTCAGTGAGAAAAATATTTGTGTAGCCGCGTCACTCCAAACCTGGGATGAAAGTAAGAATTAAAAAGAAATTCTCTCTCCTTACCAGCTATTTTTAGAATATCCCCGGCCAATTCACACCCACTCGACACAAAATAGACCTTTTCTAATCAAACAAAAAAGTTACAAGTGCATTCTATACAGAATGTTGTTCAGCAAATTGATGTCAACAACACAGTGTTTAGTATTTATAGCTGTAATCAAAGCATTTCTTTATATTTTGTGGTGTATAAGAGAAGTCAGAATGAGAAAATTGTCGGTTGCATCGTAACGAATGTGACGATTTTCCTATGGGTGGTAAAGAAAGGGTTAAAATGAGAGATTTACCATGCACATTGTGACTCAGAATTTTTAATTTATTCAACTAACAAACAATAAGAAACCAGCTTTCCATTCCATTGGCCTGTTAGGTGTTCCTTTTTGTACGTGTACTTTTACATTGTCTCTCACTGACTGCCGTCAGATACTCATTCATATCTGAGTCTAGTGGAAGAAAGCGTCTAAAGTGCCTTACCCAAGGACTCGTATGTTAATGAATGCGGAAGCGGTGATAATGGAGATGATGATGATAATGATGATGATGATGATGATGACGATCATGATGATGATGATGGTGGTGGTTGTGATGATGATGATGATGATGATGATGATGATGATGCTGATGATGATGATGATGATATATGATGATGATGAACAATAGTGTGATGTCAAAATACTTATTCCAATTCCATCTTTAAAAATGGATTACAGCATTTGAAAAATAATAAAACTAAGAAATGGTATAAACGCGCCACTTAAGTCTTTTCTGTATATTTTTTCTTTCTTTTGTATTTACAAATATAGCATGTTTTTAGTCATTTTCTTTTGTTTCTGGCACCACCTTTAACTGTAAGCATGCCATCATTAACTAATAGCTCGACAAGAAAACCCACTAAGACGTATGTTGACGTCATTTTTAGATTGTTTCAACGCCTCGTGAGTTGTCGTTAGAGTATTGCTCAAGGAAACAAGTGATTTCATTGGTTGGCCTATTGAATACAACTCTCGACTTGTTTTCTTTTGAGGCAAAAGACTTGTCTTTTGACGTATTATTGGTCAGTGTCAGGCCATGAGTTTACAAAGGCCACGCATAGCCTTTCGTTGACATATTATTAAATAGTATGCGCTTGGCTTAGAAGCGCCTAACATTGCCATCCGGAAGTATAACCAACCAACACACAAAACTATGTGTATCCATGAACATTTTTAGTCGGGTTAATACAGTTCAGTGAGCATTACTCATAAATGCGGATGGCAAAACTATCTATAGATAGAATGCGCTTGGCCAAGGAGTTTACAACATTGCCATCCGGAAGTATAACGGACCAACACACAAACTCTGTGTAACCATGAACTTTTATAGTCTGGTTAATAGTTTAGTGAGAACAACTCACAAACGCGGATGGCAAAAACAATAATAAAGGCCTGAGTGACGTCATCTTCGAACTATCTATAGCCTGACACGAGAACTCTCTACGATTATATTTTGTGGCCAAAGACCTGTCTTTTGAAGTCGTTTGGGGATAGTACCAGGCCATGGTTTACGAAGACCACGTTCCAATCAATTTGGACGTGAAAACCAGTCCGGACAAACATTCGTCATTTCCAAAGTTACCTTTTATACTTGAAAAACTTGCAACAAGATCATTCCCAAAGTTAGTGAGTTCTTATCACAATATTTTGACACCTTGAAGGAATTGTACCACACTGTCTGACGACACTGTGTATCTTTTCAATCGGTTGTGTTAAAATTTTGAGCGATGCTCAGAATCTATAGATAGTATGCGCTTGGCTGAGAAGCTCAAAACATTGCCATCCGGAAGTATAACGAACCAACACACAAACTGTGTGTAACCTTGAACGTTTAGAGTCGGGTTAATACAGTTCAGTGAGCATTACTCATAAACGCGGATGGCAAAAAACAATAACAAAGACCCGAGCGACGTCATCTTCGAACTATCTTTAGAACTATAGATAGTTCGAAGATGACGTCACTCAGGTCTTTGTTATTGTTTTTTGCCATCCGCGTTTATGAGTAATTCTCACTGAACTGTATTAACCTGATTATAAACGTTCATGGATATACATAGTTTTGTGTGTTGGTCCGTTATACTTCCGGGTGGCAATGTTGTGAGCTTCTTAGCCAAGCGCATACTATCTATAGTCTGATTAATGTAGTTTGGTGAGAATTACTCATAAACGCGGATTGCAAAAATAAAACAATAACAAAGGCCGGAGTGACGTCAACTTCGATATATCTATTGGTTGTTTTCTATGGGAAATAAGCAAGTAATAGGGTTCAACAGTCGTGATGTCACTTCCCTCGTAGAGACGCATAGTAACTTAGTAACTGGTTCTAAACTCTTTGAACAATGGCGAACGCGATTGTGAAATGCTTCTCCGACGAGCATAACAGTGTATCCAGAGAAGAAAATCATTATAATTCTGATCATGTTTTGACTTCTGACCATATGACATGTGAAAAAGTTCTTGCCAGCATGAAGAATAAAAAGCACCGATTTTATATGATTTGAACCAAGCTGCTCGTTGCTGGGCGGACGTGACATCAGACTATTTAATCCTAATTCACCGCAACATCTGACGAGTCTATGCATTTTTTTTCAATTGTCTGTGTTAAAATGTTGAGGCTCAATGTGTTTGGGCTGTTTGTTTTGGGTAATAGACAGCTATGGGTAGTCGATTCATAGTTATCGGTTGATACAAATAATTTTTATTTAAAATTTTAGAGTCAAAGATAAAACTAGTGAAGCGTTTACTCGATCGATTAGATTTAATAAGATATACGATGTTTTAAGTTGTTTTAAGGGTTTTACGGCGCTTGCAACACATTAAGGTCATATAAGCGCCAGTAAAAAAGGAATAAAATGGGAGAGTAAAAAGTTCTATAATTACAATTAAAGCACAAAAGAAAAGGTGAGACAAAGGGGAATTGGTTCAAATAGGGATCAGATGTAGATTCCAAGAGCATACCACCAATGTACTAAGTTAGAGATCACCTAAAAGTCCAGACACAAGCACAGGCCCCAATTTAGAGGAACACACTCAAATGTTTACAAATCATACAATATAATATGCAAACCAAACATAATACAATGCATAACAGAGAGATGATTT